>NC_059304.1:29465882-29735882 GCF_017591435.1 Portunus trituberculatus
TGCTGGATGTGGATCGGCACTGGGTAGATCTTCGCTTGAATTCTTCTCGTTGTGGTGAGGATGATGTCATGCTCTAGGGTGGTAGCGCAGCCAGGATATTGTGAGAACATAGAGGCGTAAGCAAGCAGTAGGTCTTCTATGTCTGCAGCTTGATGCCAGGAGAGGGATGAACTGATGTCCGGCTTCATTGAATCATCCTGGGCCTGGGAAGCGAGTGGAAATTCAGGTACTTCATCTATTATGTCGTTCACATACGGCATCTTACCTGTGTCATCAGTCTTCTCCAAGGATGAAGTCTCGTCCAGCACTTGTGCTTGATTAACTTGTGCCCGCCGATGTTATTTCTTCAAGTTGTTGGCGTGGTAGAGCTTTGGTCCCTTCGGCGTCTTGATCAAGTAGTCGACCTTCCCACGTCTCTCCAACACTTTATAGGGTTCTTCCCAGGCCAGTAAGAGCTTGCTGGTACTACTCGGAAGTAAGACTAGTACCTCATCTTCTTCCTGAAACTGGCGATCCTGGGACTTTAAGTCAAAGTAAGCCCGATAGCGTGAGGTACTTACATCTGCATGTCTGGCTGCTAATTGAGCACAATCTGATACTTTGTCACGTAACTCGAGAACGTATTAGCAGGCTGGTCTCTCATCCTCGGTCATCTTTCTATTCTCCCACAGGTCACGTAAAACAGATAGAGGTCCTTGTACGTTGCGGCCATAGAGCAGCTCAAAGGGAGAGAATCCAGTCTAGTCGTTAGGAATTTCCCTGAGAGCGAACAGGGTTGGTACTAAGTACTGGTGCCATTCCCGTGGTTTATCCGCACATAACTTCCTCAAAGCAGATTTAAGGGTGCCGTGTAGTCGCTCGACAAGTCCATTTCCCTGTGAATAAAAGGGTGTAGTGAAGATGGGTTTCACCCCCAACAACTTGTGAAGCTCAGCCATTAGATTGGATGTAAATTGTGTTCCTCGGTCGGAGAGGATTTCCCTGGGAGTTCCCACTCTGGCGAAGATGGTGAGCAATGCCTCGGAGAAGGAGATGGTGTCGATGTCCTTCAAAGGCATGGCTTCTGGAAAACCCGTAGAAAAGTCAATCAAAGTAAGTAGGTAGCGGTGTCCTTCAGAAGAGGGTGGAGACAGAGGACCCACTAAATCAATAGCAACCCTCGAGAAGGGCTCAGTGATAATAGGCAGGGGCTGCAAAGGTACTGCTCTTACTCGTCCTTTGGATGAGAGATGCTGACATTTATCACAAGAATGACAGAAATCCCTTATATCAGCTCCCATCCCTGGCCAGAAGAAATCTTGTGATATCTTAATCTGGATCTTCCTATGTGAAAAGTGTCCTGCCAGAGGTCCTTCATGCACAACTTGCAACACAACGGGGTGACACTCCTTAGGAACAACGAGGCCTACAGTATCTGTCCTTTGAGGGCAGTCAGAGAAGATACACTTACGATATAGGTCTTCTTGATAGATGAACTTGTATCTGGAGCCATTACGTGCCTCCTCCGTTTCCCCCGACGCTGCTTTACGACGGATCCCCTCAAGAGTGGGACAGGAATCTTGGAGCTGTATGAAACATTGAGGTGTCACCTTCAGAGGATGGAGCTTAGGCAGAACAAGGGGATGTACTCTCTTCGTTCGGCTGGCTCAGGTCTGTACAGCACACACCTGGGTGGTAGAGCTGTGAGTGACAGATGAAGGTACTGCAGAGGGTGTAATAGGATGGTTAGAGATGGTTTCACTCTTACCCACTGACGTTAACTTCTCTTGTGGCTGTTCTGGTGAGGGTGTAATAGGATGTAACGTTAGAGATGGTTTCACTCTTACCCACTGACGTTAACTTCTCTCGTGGCTGTTCTGGTAAAGTAATCTTGGGGCCATCAGTGTCTTGCAGTATTCTAGCCGCTGGTAAGTCCACGGCATCTGGAATGTTGCCAATGAGGACGGTAGCGAACTTGAGTGGCGCTCTGGCGGCGCTGGCCAAGCCAGTATCATAGGGTAGGGGCATCGTAAGAAGCACCGAACCAAAGGAAACTCATCAATCCGCCCCAGATAATCTGCCACCTTGACCTTAGGACAAAGTGCAGGATCAACGTCAGGTAGTACTTCTTCAGAAACAATCATGCCAGTGCACCCGGAGTCTCTCATGATGGTTGAAGTCCAAGAGCCATTGACAGTCCCGGCAACAGCATAATAGGGGACACTACTGTCCGTCAAACAAATTTATCTTGTATGCAGCACCACTGATGGCTTGGTTCTTAAAGGCTCGTGGGTTCTTGGGACAATTCGGCCTTATATGCCCCTTCTCCCCACAGTTGTGACATCTGACCGTGGAAGGCGTTTGTCGGTCAGAGGGGTGAACTTGTGACTTCTGGGTTAGATCATCTCGATGAGGGATCCTCTTGGGTTGAGTGGGGCCAGCCTTGGGGTAAGCATTACGGGCGGTCGCCCAGTCATCAGCCAGCTAGACAGCCTCACTCAAACTGGTAGTGTGTCGCTCCTTGATGAAAAGATGGAGTTTAGGATTTAGTGTAGAGAGAAATTGGTCAAGCACCATAAACTCCTTCAAGCTTTCAAACTCTGAAGGTATTTGGGAATATTCTAGCCAAGTGTCGAAGTACCTGCTGAGTTGAGTGGCAAACTGCTGATAGTTCTGGCCTACCTTGATCTTGGCCGACCTGAAATCTACTCGGTAGCTATCAGGGGTCTTACTGAAACCGGTGAGAAGAGCCTGTTTAAGTTGCTGGTAGTCGCTGATGACAGAAACAGGTAGAGAAGTGTATAATTCAGCAGCCTTACCAGTGAGCAAACAACCAAGTCTGACGGCATAAGAGTCTTCCTCAAGCTCAAGTAACTGGGCAATTTGTTCAAACCTTACTAGGTATACAGTGATGTCTTCGTCGTCTTTATATGCAGGCAACGTAGGTCTGGGGATAAAGTCAGAGGAGGATGTGGTGTGACTCTTATCTCCCGAAGCGAGTTCAGCCAGTCTGAGCTCTTGTTCTCGCACTGCTTGCCGCTCTTCTCTCTCTGCCTGCCGCTCTCGCTCTTCTCTCTCAAAGGCGCGTTCTTCCCATTCCATGGCTTGCTGCTGCTGTTGAAGGATCCACTGGCCCAGGTCCTTGCCTTCAAGACCCAACAACTCTGCTTGTACCTTAAGTTTTTCGAAATTCTCCATCTCCACACACAGAATGGATTGAGAGCTGCACCAAAAATAATTCAACCACCACCACTAACTGTTTACAAGTGAGAGGGAATGTTTTCCGCACCTCAAGGTAATGTAAAGCCACAATAACAAAGATCGGTGCTTATCCACCAAGGACCGACTTAACACTGGCCAATAAAGTGAGAGAATACCAAAAATTCCACCTCACTATACAAAAGTACCGGAGTACTTACCACAGACTCGCCAATAATGGCGCTTGATAGCGTCAGGTGAGAGGAATAAAGATTCCGCACCACACTGAACAACCTCACTCCCGGGCCTCAGGCAGCAAGGGCGCACAACAGCGACTGAAACACTCAAACTACCAATTCCATGAAGAGTAACAACACAACAGCCAGATCCTGGCAAGGTCGCCATATATGTCAGGGCCGGGTGGCTGTGTGACGTGTGTCAATTCCCAACGTCGGATATTCTTGGGTTGCCATTGATCGCTGGCTGTTTTAATACGCGACTCGGTATACAGCCAGCCAGCTCGCAAGAGACACACATTCTAAAATTCATATCATAATAAATCTTGAGGTATTGAGTCTTTGTACTGCAAAACATTAATTCCAAGTGTTTATCCTAACATTATCCATATGATCTGGTAATACACACTCTACAAAACTGTTATTATAAGCTTAATACTCACAGTCGCGGTTTCAATGCTCTCGCATTTTTTACTAGTCTCAACTACATATTTGGTTTGAAACATTTTTTCATATAGTTCAACAGAGAGCACTGTTTCTCCTCTAAATATTACAAAGGAATACATTCTGTAATAATCTTGGTAGAGCAACATTTTTGCGGCCGAAGGCATATCAAACCGAAGACTAACTGAATTCGGGAACACCGAGTCCTCTCAAAACACCAAAACAACCCCGCGGCCCGCGGTTGTTTAGAAGCTCGTGTGGAGTAGGGTGACCAGACGTCCCCGGTTTCAGTGACCTGTCCCCGGCTACTGCTGTCCCCGGTTTTCTGTAACTGAAAAATCACTTGATGCGTAAAAAAAAACTACTCTTTTTGATTATGATAATTATGTCCTTTTATAATTACTCTTTTAGAATGTCAAAAATAAGGAGAAGGCCTTAGTTTTTTATATAGTTTCCGTGAAGACGGTGAAGTGTATGGCGGACACATTTTAACAGCTAATGGGTGTTCATGATCTCAGATATTTCATCAGGTAGATTTTTTTTTCTTTGCAACTTGGGTAAATAAAATAAGGCGAGAGAAACTTTTGATTGCTGGTTTAGAAATGGTACGAATAGTGTGCCCGTTTTAGTTTTTCCAGTGCAAAAACACTACATGTTTTTACCTCCCTGAACTGAAAATGTCCCTGGAATTTGTCTCAGAAATTTGGTCACCCTAGTGTGGAGTGTTCTTAGAGCTGGAACAGAATGCCGGTTTATACATGTGCTGTAGCTGACTGCAATTCTATATCAAAAAAGAAAAACCAAGGCGTGAAAGGATGGACTGTGTTTCCTAAGAAGAAAGACGCGGCTCGAAGAAAATTATGGGAGACACGATGTAAACGAGGCCCGACGTGGAGAGCTACCAAGGACCATGCTATCTGCTCAAAGCACTTCATAGATTGGTGCAAAGGACCGTCAGTATCGCATCCAGACCCTGAACTGTTTGCCTATAACCGGTGGGGAGCAGGTAGAAACCTGCTTGATGTTGTTTACATACGGAAAGGACAATCTTTCACTGAAGTAATACAAGAATTTTGCATCAAAACATCGTGTGTATTTGATATTCGTCACATTTTCTGGATTTTATTGCTAATTAATTAACTTGAACCAATGAAATGTGCTTGCTTACTGAAAATAATGTAATTCACTCAAGGTGATGAAGTGTCCCAAAACTGAGACCATGAACCAAGCATTTTTGGCTCGTTTTGCCATATTACGTTCTCTGTGCTTGATGAAGCTGATTAGAGATGTTCCTAATAATCAATTACTTAGTTTGATAGCACATATATGACGTAAAAAAATTTTTCCAGCATACCGAGTTGAATGTGGTAAATTAAGTTATCTGGCGAATCTGGCAGCTTTTCAGCACTTTCCGACGTCGGGAATTACTCTTTAACATGTTACTTGCGAATCGACCCACCGGTGGGTTGCCAGCGTTTGGCCACTGTTGCGATGCGACCCACCAGTGGGTCGTACAGCAGTTTTCAGATATCACGTTTCTATCTTACTATTAACAGAAATTGGATTATATAATAAATTGCAATAAACAGTATGCGTAGGAGGGCATAGTAAACACTTATTGATAAATAACATGAAGTTTATTTCATTTTTACAATTAAACAAAAATAAATGAAAAAAGTTTTTTTTCAATACTATTTTCCTAATACATGAAATATAATGCATTTTTTCTTTCAGGAGAGCATAATTTTCTTTGTTAAATGAAAAATCATCCTGTTTTCATATTTTTTTCTAATAAATGTAATAAAACCCTTCAAAACATAAAACATTTCTATGACAAATAATTGAAACAGATTGGACTTTCCTTGACAAGCTTTAGTAATTTTCATTATTGATCTTTTCATAATTTTCCTATCAATTGGACAAACTTTAGAAAAAGGAACCATTGGTGATCCTCAAAAACTTCATGTCTTATAAACATAAGTAGTGAAACAAGAAAGAAATTTACTGAAAAAATACCTGCTACATGTTTCCATTATTTACTTTGAATGTTTTGTTTCAAAGCATGACAGACATAGGTAAGGCTTGCCATCACACGAGCTGCAGAAAGTAGATACTTTTTCTGCTCTTTTTGATGCTACTTTACTTCCTTCGTTTGTGGATATTATTTCATAACACCATACACATCTCTTTTGAGATTCTCTCTTTGATCCTTCAGCTTCTGATAAAAAATGCTGTGCACCTGAGGGAATGACACTGTATGATAATTTTCTGCCTGGTCTTATTTTTTTTTTTCAAATAAACTATCAATTAGAAGTGAAAGGATGACTGACTCCGTGAACTGCAATAAAGTCCATTTTTTGTTTGAAAGATATTTGTTGAAAATAATAAAAGCATTCACTACACAAGATCCTGTGGGTAACTCAATGGCAATTTTTTTTATACCATTTTCTGTTTTTTTCTCAGAGCTGTACAATATGATGACATTTGATCTGAAAGATCAACTCTTTTCTTTGCTTTATTGTAATCCATTACACACTTGGGTTTTTTATTTCTTCGCCATTTCCTGAAACTTTACCTGTTGCAATTAATTTGTCATCATACTCAGGAACTGTTGATAAAATTAGTACATTTCTCTTATCCTTCCAATTGAAGACCTTGATGCCTTCATCATTTTCAAGAGAAGTTACTTCACCTTTCTTGATTTTGGCTTTGGTCACTTCCTTTGGAAGGCCTTTGCAGATGGCACGCACTGTGCCACACAGATATGTTTTATGTGAAAGAAGGTAATCAGCAAGTGGTTAAGATGTATGAAAATTGTCCACCGGTGTATAATGTAACTCCTTTCTCAAACAAAGGTAACATCAATCTTGCAATGACTGATTCAGTTTTACCTAAGGACTGATATTTTTCAGATACACCACAATAGAGTTCCAAATTCAAAGTGTATGCCTCTGTAGTACATAGTTTATAGAGTTTCATTCCATATTTATGCCTTTTTCCAGGAATATACTGTCGGAAGAATAATCTACCTCTAAATGGAACCAAGGTTTCATCTATAACAACTTCCTCACCTGGTTTATAGACATCCTGAAATGTCTGCACAAACCTGTAAAAAAGAGGTTTCAATTTGTAAAACCTACCTGTGTGAGGAAGACTTTCTGCAAAGTGGAACATCCTAAGCAAAAGCTGGAACCTGTCTCTCTCCATAGTCAATGGAACTAAGTCATTTTTATAAAGTACACTCTTTGACCAATGAAGGGAAGTTTCTGGCAAGACATTTACACCCATATGGAGAATCAGTCCTAAAATTTTTTGCATTTCTTCACTTGTAGTAGGAACCCATGCTCTCAGTCTAGATTTTCTTGTCAGTACTCTAGAAGCAATCAAGTGATCTGAATAGCGGTTGGTTTCAGTTACCATCAAATCTACTATGTCATCAGTCAAAAACAGTAAATAAGCATCAATTGGCCAAATCTTGCCATCTACTGAAGCTGAAGGTCTCATTCAGAGTTCTTCCTTTCCTGTAAATGGAAATGAACGGTGTGTGGAAGTCACAGCTTTCCAACCACAGACAGACGATGCAACTACATCATCTACAGAATCTTCTTCCTCCTTTTCCTCCCCAGTTACGTTTTTATTTTCAGAACCTGCATCAGTTGATAGGCTATCAGATGAGCAAGATGACTCTGTTTCATAAAGTTCATCATCAGACTCTTCCTGTGGGCTATCTTTCCTTTCTTCTGTTGAACTAGGTCCACCATAAAATTGTTTAGGGTGCATTTTCTAAGTCTGCAAAACAAAGATATTTAAACAAATTGTTAGTAATGGAAAGTATATTGTAATACGTATAGAGATGCTGCGAAAATCGAAAAAAAAATGTTTGTTCATCAGTGGGTCGCATCGCAGTAATATCATAGATTTTTCACGGTATGCGATGCGACCCACCGGTGGGCAAACAATTTGAGGTTGCTAGTGCGTTCATGTGTGCTCCCAGACTTCACTCACCTCCTCTTGCTTCGCTGGCAGGAGCCACACTGACGTGACAACGATTTATTTGAATCGCAGTGAGGGAGAGTTCGCCACAGTGTCAGCCGCAAGTAACGTGTTAAGGAATAGGGTTAGATAAACATGGAAGCAAATATAATATAATATTTACTTATACACCACACACCACACAGCACATCACAGGCATTAACACGATGATGGGCCAGTCCACACCTTCCACTACAGCTCCTCAGGTCCGTCTCTACTTCACAGTAGAAGTTACCTCGGTAGAGACGGCCACAGGTGATGCCCAGCAGGAACAGAGGGTGAAGCAGTCCATAGACTCACCCTCATGAGCTATGGTCAGACAGGCGCTGGTTCTAGATGAATCCTGGGGCCGGAGATTGTAGGAAGCTCCACGGAGGTGGCTGATAGTCGCCAGGAACGCAACAGGCGAAGTACACACCCGTCGTGAGGCAGGGTAAGGGCCGCGGCAGCTTGGTACAAGGTGGCGTGGCGTGACGGCTAAGTTCACCAGGTGAAGGTGGCGGTGATGGTGGTGAAGGTGCCAAGGGTGAAAGGCGGTCGGCAGGGAGCCCAATCCTTCCGAGCAGCCTTCAGAGCGTTGAGCAGCTCTGATGATGATGAAGGTAGTGCGGGAGAGGTGTTACCCAGCGCTGGCTTGCGAGCTGTCTGCCTGAGCCGTCACTCGATGCTGCCGATGTTGCCTCGGCGGGGCCGGGTCCCAGGGTAGATGAGTGGGAGAACCCGGGGGATGTGTTGAAGCCGACAGACTCGGCCTAGACACCATGCTACATACACGTGTCTGCGCTCTGTCCTTCACCAACCTCTGTGTGGATTTTTTGTACGCCTCTCAGGCCTAGGATTAGTTAAATAAAGTTAGGAATCCCATTGTCCCGTGTTTTTAGCTTTGCCTTTTCATTGTCCTCTCCTTAGAGGCAACAGAAGGTGTCTGTTGCCAAGTCGTCAGATTGTCTTTCCTCTCTCACCTACGGAGGATCCGCCTCAGTGAACGTGCTTTTGGGGTGAATTAACACCGTCCGGCCCCCCTAGAGTGGTTTGGCAGGACAATCTGACATTAGGTAACTCCTCCCTGACCTCCTCCCACTTGTGTCCCGCTCCCCTCCTGCAGGAGGGGGGTGTACCCCCCTCCATGCCTGACGGACCTTCCTGCCCTCCCCCCGTAAGGGGGAGGGAGGACACTGATCGACGACCCCGACTGCCAGACTGTCTATTGACCCCTCTAAAGCGACGTATGTGACTCTACATTCCAAGACGAACACCCGCCTGTCTACTGTTAATTCTTTTATAATAAAGAAGGTCATTGACTGTAACATAGGAAATGTCGTTAATGTGAAAAAACTTGCTAGTGGTGATCTACTTGTTCAGACACTTAACGTAAATCAAGTTAAATCATTGTTGAAGCTCCGGTTCATTCATGACATCGAGATCGAGGCTTCGATTCCAGTGTCCATGAACTCGTGTCGGGGAGTCGCTTCCCACCGCGATTTTGTGGATATGGAACCGACCGAGATCGTCGATTGCATGACTGATCAGGATGTCATTGAGGCTCGGAAAATTACTAAAATGGTTGACGGTACAAGAAGGAGCACAGCATCAGTCATTCTCACCTTCAGTGCTGCTAAGTTGCCAGAGAGGATTCATGTAGGGTACGAGTCGGTTCCCGTTCGTCCCTACATTCCGAATCCTCTCCGTTGTTTCAAGTGCCAGCTTTATGGTCACCATGGTAACGCTTGTCGGTCTTCCCACGCTTACTGCGGTAGATGCGCAGGAGAGGGCCACTCTGTGGACCAGTGCACATCCTTGGTAGAGAAGTGCCGTAATTGTGAAGGTGCTCACTCCACTTTTTCACGCGATTGTCCCGCGTGGAAAGTGGAGAAAGAGGTCTGCACGGTTAAGGCTACTGAAGGATCTCTTACTATGAAGCAAGGATGCGAGTGAAGCAGACGCAGGCCGCGCCTGCTTCAAACGTCTCCTACGCTTCAACAGTAAGGGCTCCACCTAAGATGTGTACTGTTGCTATCCAGACTGACCTCAGCGACCTGCTGCCTGCTCCATCTACCACCACTGATTCCCCTTCAACCTCTGCCTCATCATCTGCTAAATCTACTACTACTACTACTAAAACCTCTACTCCTATAACTTCCTCTGCTCCATACCTGTCTGCTATTTCTCGTACTCCCAGTAAGGGTGAGAAGACAGACAAGTCTAATAAATTAAATTTAACAAAGCTTGAACGTCAACGCCCTTCTCATGTCGTCGCCGCTCCCGCGCCGTCGAGAAGGAGTTCACACGCTCGCTCCCTCTCGACGAGCTCCGGGGAGTTAACAATTGATGAATCGATGGATGTCACCATTAGTAAGGGCCGGGAGAGGTCCCCCGGCAGCGCCTCTGAGCGCAAAAGGACTAAGAAAACGGCCGCCACCACAACTCTTAAGCCATAATGTTCAAGGTGTTACAGTGGAATTGCAGAAGTATTCGGAATAAAGATCCATATTTGTCACTTTTAGTGAACATACACAGGCCGTCCGTTATTTGTCTACAGAGACGAGACTACAGGATCAGCCTGATCCTGCAGTGCTAAAACACTACCATCCGTATAGAAGATATGAGGGACACGGCGTTGCTATATACATACACAAAACACTGACACAAACAGAAGTGACGTTGAATACACCTCTGGAAGCGGTCGCGTGCAGGGTGAGATTCAACGACACGTATCTGGCTATCTGTTCCTCTACTTGCCTCCCAATACCTCCATTGTTGATGATGACATTACATCTCTTATTAGCCAGCTTCCGGGCAACAGGCTAGTTGTTGGCGACTTTAACGCCCATCATCAACAATGGGGAAGTGAGAGGTCAAGTGTACGTGGGGAGCAGATAGTAAACATTTTATTACAGACAAACCTCTGTCTTCTGAACGATGGAAGTGCGACTCGTGTAGATGATCGGACTGGTAACGCGTCTGCCATTGATCTGTCGTTGCTCTCGCCAGGTATACTCCTGACTTCTCCTGGGAAGTCATCGACGACTCCACGGAAGTGACCATCTGCCCATCTGCATCTCTTATGCACGCGACATCCCGCCCACCCCCGCCCTCCCAAGTTTAACTTCAAGAGAGCAGACTGGGCAACCTTCCGTGGGGTTGCCGACGTGGATATATCTGGCGAGGACATTGACACGATGGTCAGCAACGCAACACAATCCATATTACACGCCGCTGAGGCTTGTATTCCGAAGACTTCTGCAGTTTACACTAAGCATGGAGTCTCATGGTGGACAACGGATTGCCGACAAGCACTTCGTGAGCGCAATAGACGATACAGGTACTTCAGCCAGCAGCCCAGTCAAGCAAATTTCATAGCCTATAAAAAGGCAAGGGCTCAGGCAAGGAAAGTCATCCGTAATGCAAAGAAAGACTCATTCAGACAATTCATATCATCTGTTAACCGCACCACTCCTCTCTCCAAAGTATGGCAAACAATAAATATATTAAATAACAGAAAACCATATATTCCTATCACCACCCTTAAAATAAATGATATTATAATTGATAACAAAACAGAAATAGCAAATGCCATAGCCCACCAATTCCATCAGGCCAGCAGCACAACTTATTATGACCCTACCTTCCTTCCAAGGAAGGAGGCTGCAGAACTCACTGTCCCAAACTTTGCCACAGGAGGCGTAAACTCAGACTACAACACAGAGTTTACGTTGGATGAACTCCTCTTTGCCCTGAAATCCTGTAAAGGCTCCAGTCCTGGTCCAGACAATATTTCATATATCATGTTACAAAATCTCGGCCACCACTCCCTTTCAAAATTATTAACGCTCTACAATAGAATATGGACCACCTACACTTTCCCTCAGTCTTGGCACTTCGCCCACACCATCCCAATCCCCAAAAAGACTGGACGCCTTACGGACCCCAGTGCGTTTCGTCCTATTGCGCTCACGAGCTGTCTATGTAAGGTCATGGAACGTATGGTAAAGCGAAGGCTACTTTTGTTTTAGAAGCGAAGGGTCTGTTAGGTGATCAGCAGTCGGGCTTTCGGAAGTACCGAAGCACGATGGATCACCTAACACACCTGGAGCATTGCATTTCAGAGGCTTTTGCCAAAAAGAATTCATGATAGGGTGTTTTAGACATCCACAAAGCCTTCGACATGACATGGCGACACGGCATCCTCATGAAACTCTACGCTCATGGCTTCAGAGGTAACTTGCCCATTTTTGTTTATAATTTTCTTCAGGACAGAACATTCTCTGTCAAGCTTCCTGGTAACGTAATCTCGGACGTTTTCGTCCAGGAGAACGGGGTGCCGCAGGGTAGTGTTCTTAGTCCCATTTTATTTTGTATAATGATTAATGATATTCTGTCAACAACTCCCGTCCCCAGGAATCTTAAATACTCATTGTACGCCGACGATTGTGCGTTATGGCACTCCTCGCCTAACGCACAATTCTCGGCGGGGCGGATTCAGGATGCTCTTGATTCCGTCCAGCATTGGGCCTCACTATGGGGATTTAAGTTTTCAGTTGCTAAGTGTATCGGTGTTGTTTTCACTAGACGTAACGTACCTGATTTGCAAATAACTCTTCAAGGCCAACCGATACCGTTTCAAAATTCAGTCAAGTTCTTGGGTCTGCATTTTGATAGCAGACTCAATTGGAAGACTCATGTTAATGAATTGCTCATTCGTTGTCGTAAAAGATCAATGTCCTCAAATACCTTTCTGGTACTTCATGGGGAGCAGACAGAAAATCTTTATTAATGGTGTACAAGTCCTTAATTCGTTCTCATTTAGACTATGGCTCACTGGTGTATGGGTCTGCGTCGGAACCAACACTGAGGAGATTGGATGTACTGCAGAATGAATGTGTGCGAATGTGTCTTGGAGCCCTGCGCTGCACTCGTGTGGCGCGGATGGAGGTTGAGGCCAATACACCACCACTGCAAATACGTCGCGACGCCCTCCTTTTATCCTCATGGGATAAAAAGCCCGGAAAGCTCCCTCGGTAACACAGCAAACAAGATTATATGGCAGCACCACCACCTCCACAATGCGGTCCGCCGTCCAGTCTCAGTCAGACTACACACGCTCTGCCAGCAAACGGGCGTGAGACTGGACGATGCGGACCAGCTCGTGCTGCCCACCCTTCCCCATGGAAACTTCCCACCACCACCTTCAACATCAACTGGCTTCAGGGGAAGAAGGCTGTGGTTACCGAGGTGGAGCTCCAACACCACTTCCGAGCCCTCGTCGCTGGCCTCCCTCCATCCCTACATCTCTACACAGACGGCTCCAAGACAGGTGAATGTGTGGGTGCAAGTGTATGGTCGTGAATGTGCCCTCAGGTTCCGACTGCCTACCCATACATCGGTGTTTTCTGCTGAAATTTTTGCTATTGACAAAGCCATAGATTATGCTTTAAATTCACTTCATAATTCAATTGTCATTTTTTCGGACTCTATGTCAGCCCTTCAGGCAATAGAGTCCGGCCGCACGGATACAAATGAAATCCAGGGCAACATCATTAATAAGCTGAATTCATGTCATAAATCCTTCTCACTGGTTTGGGTGCCTGGACATTCCAGTATACGCGGGAATGAACAGGCTGACATGCTAGCTCGGTCTGCTGCAGAGCTCGAGGGAGCGTGGAACCTCCGTCGGGATCTGCAGTCATGTCTCTCAGTTGTTAAATCATCAGCAAAACTCCTGTGGCAGAGTCACTGGGACAACCTCCACCTCCACACCACCAAACCCACCCTGGGCGAGTGGGCCTCCTCCAATCGCCCCACAAGGCGAGAGGAGGTGGTCCTCGCACGCCTCAGGATGGGCTGCACCCTCCCACCCACATGCTCCCCTACATCGCCAACACCTTTCCACCACAGTGTTCCACATGTAATATCACCCTATCTGTCGAGCACATCCTGCTTCACTGTGTGCGTTATCGTGAGGAAAGGCGGCCCTTGGCGGCGTATTGCCGGGGTCGCGGCCTCCCGCCAACTCAAACCACCCTTCTGGGTGATGAACATCCGGATGTGGTCGATAGACTGATGATTTATCTGACTGAGACCAATTTAATCAGAGAGTTGTGATTTATGTGTATATATTATGTTATTTATTCTCCACTCTGTAAATATTTGAAATATATATATGTATGTAAATAAAAGTATGAAAGCGTGTATGATTCCAATTTTGCGTGATCTAATGTGAATGTTTTCCCTTCATGTATATATGCAATACGTAGTGATACTACGTAGCCACCCTGTGTGATTGTGAGTTATCCCTCCCTTCCCCATGCCCTGACAAAGGACAATAGTTTTGAGATAGGTATAGGATCCTTGTGTGAATGAAGCGTGCATGAGAATGTGTATGAATATTTTATGTTAACATTAAAACAAATAAACAAAAAAAAGGTTAAATTAAAATAACTATATAAATAAAATAAATAAATAAATAAACCAATAAAAAACTGTATATATGTAAAATAAAATAAAAGACCTAATTTTAAAGAAATATAAAAGTCACAAGAATCAATAAAATAAAAATGGCCTAATACCCAAGACAGGGTGATGGACAAAAAAAAAAAAAAAAAAAAAATGAAGCCGATCCGAGTTGCTCGAACTCCAGAGCAAGTCGTTCGCGGCCTCCGAGCCCTTGCCGCAGTTTGAAGCTGAATCCCAAGATAGGTAATGGACGGTGTAGGATGACGACTGTTGCCCCCTCACATTATTATTATTATTATTATTATTATTTTTGTTATTTTATTATTATTATTATTATTATCATTATTATTATGATTATTATCTTATTATTTTTATTATTATTACTATTTTATCTTTACTATCAATATTATCATTATTGTTACCATTATAATTTTTCTTGTTCTCGTTCTTGTTCTTCTTGATCTCAATCTTTTTTCCTATTATTATTATTATTATTATTATTACTATCATTATTATTGTTATCATTATCAATATTGTTACAATTATAAACTTAACTATTATTGTTTTTATTGTCATTATTATTGTTATTATCATTATTATTATTATTATTATTATTATTATTATTATTATTATTATCACCATTATGTTTATTATTTATTATTATTATTATTATTATTATTATTATTGTTATTATTATTATGGATGCACTTTACCTACATAAGCTGCATGTATCAGTATTTTCTTGCTGGTATTATCATCATTACCGTATTATCATCTTAAAGATAAAAAAATAAAAATAAATAAAATTACCTGTGAGGTTGTGATGCATGTTTATAAATATCAGCTGATCACCACAAAATCAATGCCATCTAGCGGTGAGGAGTAACACCAAGTTCCTATTCATAAGAAAACACATCAATACCATCACTGCTATGGCAACAGGAGGAAAATATATATATATATATATATATATATATATATATATATATATATATATATATATATATATATATATATTGAGAAATAGTTCTTCACAGGTTACCCGAATGTATCCACCTGCCTTAGCTCCTAATCGTTCACAATGAGGTACCATATTAAATATAGGTTGTACCTTTTTCCAGTACTTTTAACCTACCCTAACTAAATGGATCAATATATTATTGCTGGTATTAGCATCGTTACCAGCATTATCACTTTATAAACAAATTATTGGAAAAATGAAAGTAATCTAACCTGTGAAACCATGATGCTTGTTTATAAATATCAGCTGATCGTCACACTGATTCAATGCCATCTAGTGATGAGGAGTAACACCTGCTTCATAATCTTAACAAAACACATCATCACTGTTATGGCAGCAGGTGGAAAAGGATTGAGCTACACAATCTCCTACAAATTACAAGTGGTAAATTATGCCAAGGAACATGGTAATAGAGCAGCAGCAAGGGCTTTTGGGTCAAAACCTATGAAAAAATGGTGTCTGGCGACAGCAAGAAAGCAAAACAAATTAAATAGGCAATGAGATTTTAGTGTAATCAAAAAGAAAAATTAAATCGTAAAATTGATAATACAGTGGTACTTTGCGACAACAGACTTCACCACAACATATTTCACTCAATAACGGACTGGTCAGATACTAACTAATCTTTTTCGGACCATAATCAGAGTTTTCTTTCTTTCACGAATCCATAGTTCTGACGTGGTCGCGTGGATGAATGCACATACGACATAATAAATTAGCCAAAAAAAACGTCCGTATTTATCTGCTCCTGCATGCTATATCTCATTATAATTCAGAGAGAGAGAGAGAGAGAGAGAGAGAGAGAGAGAGAGAGAGAGAGAGAGACTGAGTTAAAAAGAAGTGCAGATGATAAACGAAAAACATATAAAATCTCCCCAATCACTTGATTTTGCTTTCATTTATTGGTCTTTGTAGGTCTGCAGTTTCATTTCTTTCTTCTTTTAACTGAAGGTAATTAAGTATGAAGCAGGCTAGGTTTTCTCTTCTAAATGATATAATGAACAAATTGTGTCCTCAGTATGATGGCGGAAAGTAAGCCATGTAAACAACACAACCGCTTATTTCAACTCTCTCTCTCTCTCTCTCTCTCTCTCTCTCTCTCTCTCTCTCAAGTACTTCTTTCAAGAACTACTATTTTCACATTGCAGATTACTGCTGTCAGGGTGGCCATATGGCAAGTTTCCAGCAGGACAATGGTCTATAGCGAAAACATCGAGCTGCTGCAAAGGGACAATCATTTCCAGTGCAACCATCTTCTGCATCATTGCAGGATCTTGCCAAGATGATATTTGAAGAGTTTCATCATCTGTCTGAGAAAGAGAAAAATAGATACTGCTCAATATGTTGATATGCAATACAAACTAGCTCAAATATTAAAAAAGTAATTCTTTCCCATCTCCTCTCTCAGTATTATTATACTATCTTATTTATATTTTGTATGGTAACCGTGGCATAGCAATAAAGGGGCAATCAAGGGCATATGCCCCGGACAACATATTTCTCAGTTGGCGGCACAAGCGAGGCTACTGAGAGTATTGGTGTTCAGACTGTTATTTTAGAATTTTCAACATTAAAGGCATGCAAAATAATTATTTGAAGTTGATATATGTATAATATATGTATACATAATAAACAAATGCTTAAGGGGACCGTCCGGTGAGGTTTTTGAAAAATCGAAAATAAAGAGATATGTGTAGATGTTTATTACACGATGTTAGTTTAGTAGTTACAAGCTAATCGACCCATAAATAACTGCATGAAAAATAAAAAATCAATTTTTTGAAGAAAAAAAAAACCTTTTCCTATAAACTTCGTCACCAGAGGACAGATTTCAATTTTGCCGGTACGGATATGAAGTATGTAGTATAACAAAACTTTTCCTCTCATAGAATTTTGATTTTTTTTTTTTTTTTTTTGGTGGCCATTCTGAATTCTTTTATTCTTTCGATTTTTATATATATATATATATATATATATATATATATATATATATATATATATATATATATATATATATATAAAATTACATTGCGGCACTTAAAAAAAAAAAAATCCAAATTCTAAGAGACAGAAATGTAGCAGCTTCATTGAGCTTCAAAATGATACCTCAAAATTGAAAATCGTTGAGAAATGTGGAAGAAGATACGATTTGAATGATAAAAAGTGGAAACTGAGAAAAAGGCAAAAAACCCGAATGTCATTTTCGTCCTCTATGACCCTGTACATTTATTTGGGTTGGATATTTCGTGCTCATACACCACCATGTGCATCATATATGCTTTTTAGGCATGTCTAGAATATTCTGTAAGACTCATATGGCACCTGGCAGTCCCTACAATATGATTGTAGTTATTAGTCGCTCGAAGGCGAGGGTGTCTCCCATCCATGCATGGTCGGTACAACTTGTAACTTCTATTTGCACCGTTTGTTTAGACATTGTAAGGCAAAAAAGTTAGGTAAAATAGGCTGGATTGTGGCTTGCAAGGTGTGAAATAACGGGCGAGATACTCAATAGATCCTCCTCCCATCGCAGTCCTACATGGACACTGAAAATAGAAGGGGAGTCTGTCTGGGCCCTGGGGAAAGGGTGTGTTCCTGTGTACGCCATAGTACTAAGTTGCCAGCGCCCACCTTTCCTTACCAAAGAAACCACTTTTCATGGCTTTTTCCGTGCTTATTATCATCATTTATGGTACAGAGAGTGGAGAAGGGGGATGCCCTGAGCTGCGGTGGGTGTGGCAGGGGCCCTTTAAAGTTTAAATACCCCACGTATTTTAGCGTATTTCCCCAAAATACTCCATCACTATGTTGCCATATGTTTGGGGATGCTTTGGTAGTGTTTTGGGGATTTTCGATATTTTTCAGATTTTTCGGTACCATGGCCACCGGACCGTCCCCTTAATTTCACATTTTTATTACTTTCAGGTGCAGCATTTCCAGGTTTTGCCCCATGTAAATCTATCTCTCACTACGCCGCTGTATGAAAGGGCTGTGGTATTTAACAGGGTATAAAATATTGTGATGTCACCTTAGTATTATTCACTACCTATCCTGGAAAAAAAAAAAAAACATATCTTCCAGTAATATATGTAAACCTAACTCCAAATGAAGCAATTTATGTAAAGTGGTTCTGAACTGATCAGAAAGCAAAATTCAGTGTTTATATTAGAAGAAATAGCTTGGTTAGGCTAAGTTTGGCTAGATTGAACTTGGTTAAGTAAAGTTTAGTTAGGTTAAATTGGGTTAGGTTAAGTTTAGTTGTACATATAAAACTGAGTTAGGTTATCTTTGGTTAACTTAAATTGAGTTAAGTTTCATTACATTAACTTTGGTTAAGTTAAATTTGTTAAGGTTAAGATTAGTTAGTTTACATTGGGTTAGTTTGACTTTGTTTAGGTTAAACAGTTAGGTTAGATCAGATTATATTATTTGCTTCACAATTAATGACATGAAGATTATTTGCTTCAGTACACTTCTTACATTCAGCCATATGATGTACACAAGGCAGTTCCTTTTCACGACCCTTGAAATAATCCAATATTAATTTTATCCATTCCACATATCATTCTTATCCATACTTTCATCCAACACTCTTTTAAAGCTACTCATCTCAGCAATTACTACATGTTTACTCAGCTCATTCACCTCTATGTTAGAGAATGAATATCTACATACATGTTATGCATATCAGTTTTGTTTTCTAGCTACATTCATTGTTATGTCTCCTATCCTGTTTACTTATTTCTAAAACCTAATTGGTTTCTTTTACCAATTCCTTTCACCCATTTGAAAAAAATATGGGAAGTGTTTTAATATTCATGATTTTACAGCTCCACAATGCACTGATACAGCATAATTGTTACTCTCCTTAGTAAAATCACTTCCTTCATCTCAGCTGTTCCTCTGTGTAGGACTTTGAAGGGCGTCTCGTAACATGCCTGTCGCAAATATGACCCGTGCATGATCCAAGCAATTCATTTTGATGAGTTTTTCATCGTTATAATCACCTAGCACGTCTTTCCGAGGACGAAAAATCTTCAGGTGACGTCTGCGGTCTTGTTGCGACGCCATGTTTTTCTGTCCTAGGCGCTACTCGGTAGGGGCTAGGCCACCTCCGTACTTGACCTAGGAATTTCTCGAGTTAGGCAAATTCCTAGGACGCAAAAACTTTTATAAGGTCCTAATATTTCCTAAGCAAAATATGCGTCCTAGGCAAAGTGTTTGTCCTAGGCACCTTTTATAAGTACGGCCCATAATGTGACTATGATGTATTACTGAGCATTGGACATGTAGACCACTACTGACAAGTACTAAACACATTAGGATGGGTTGTAGGAGGAAGAGGAGGCGGGAGGATGAGGGGTTGCCGGATTTCGATTGCAATCCCCACTTTGAGAACCTCTGCAATAGACCATCATGCCAAAAGGACATGCATGGGGGGCTAGCACCTAAGAGGACTTTTTTTTTTTTTTTTTTTTTTTTTTTTGTCCTTGGCCAGCTTTCCCCTCTTACATATGAAAAAAAATTTAAATCATGTTTGACAACTGAAAAGTGCAGACACTTGAAATATAAGCCACACATGAAAGCAAATGCAAGTGCAGGACAATGTAAGATTGTAGATTGGAATATAGTGGCTTGTGGTGATGTGTTAAAACACCCATCTATTTACTTATATAATACAAAACAGAGAAAGGTTTCCCTTGAAGCACCATAGCCTTGTTTCATTACAGGAATGAAAATACAGAGTTGACATATTTTCAAGTATCTGAAAGGTGAGGCTATGTACAGGTTAATTCTTTTATTGATTTGAAAATTTACCAGGTGTACCATAAGACTGAACCCATATGACTAGTTTTTTACAGATAATCCTTGTTGATTACTAGAGAGAAGAGGATTCAAGTCATTATGCTCTCTGGATCTCATAGCCACCTTAAAGTTGCTGAAGAATTTAATGTCATGCATCTACTCTCAACTATATGCTCTTTTTTATTTACTGTTCTTGTCCATTACTTTCAACAAAAAAAATTCTGACTGTGAAGAATAACTTATCAAGAAATATTCATATTAATTACTGTTATGTATGAAATCTTTTTCCCTTTACTTTTACTTTTCTTAAAAAAAGTAATGACTGGCAGATTTAATACTGATTTTTAATGACACTTTTTCCTTCATGGAAAGGGTGCAAATTTCTACTTTCTTGAAAACATTGGCAAATCTCTTTGTGGCACTTACTAAGTCAAAAGTTACAGCTGATTCTAGTTTTCCAGTACAAAGTATATAGCAGTGAAACACACATGTCAACACATTAGTTCTTTATTGTGTGGCTTATAATGCACTGAAAAGTCTATGATAGTCATCCTTGTTGAACAAACTTACAAACAGTTTACATATTATGGACACTTATTTATTATGTACTTATTTACTTTTACAACTGAAATATGTAATATTATACCAAAGATCTGCCACCAAAGATTGCAGTAGTAGGTGCAAAGTACATACCCTGTATGTAAAAAAATTATTCTGTTGTTCTGATTGCACATAAAATTCTAGTACATTAACTAAGTATATGTTCATCACCAGCTTTATATATATATATATATATATATATATATATATATATATATATATATATATATATATATATATATATATTTCGTTAAAGGTGATTGCTAATTCAGCATTTATTATTTTCTTTAAGATATTTTCTTTATATCTTATAACTGTCTTTCCCTTTCACAAGTTTTTGTATGACTTTGCCGAAGCTAGTCATGTTGGCTATATCGCGATTTCAGGTCTGGTGACCCTTCCTCAGTAGCGTTGTTTCTCTTCTGCTGGTGTCAGAGGGAAAGCTTTGACCGGGCTGGGAGGGCTCTATTTATTCCTCCTCCGTGACTCACAGGCCGTGCATCCTCACTCGTGATTGGTTGGTGGGTGGAGTGTTCGGCAGCGGGGAGTGTTCAGTAGGCTGGTGCGCAGCTCTTGCTCTTCGTGCACTGGGTAAGGCTTGAAGATCGTCTGCCTGCTGATTCATCGGGGTGGTTCATGTCCTTGATGTAGAGGGCTTCTAATATAGCAAGGCATCTTGAATCTATCTATAT
Organism: Portunus trituberculatus; assembly: GCF_017591435.1. Classification (NCBI taxonomy): domain Eukaryota; kingdom Metazoa; phylum Arthropoda; class Malacostraca; order Decapoda; family Portunidae; genus Portunus; species Portunus trituberculatus. The sequence continues at coordinate 29,487,344 of NC_059304.1, forward strand.
ATTAAAAGCTATATTAAAAGCTCTCTATATCAAGGACATGAACCCCCGATGAACCAGCAGGCAGACAATCTTCAAGCCTTACCCAGCGCACGAAGAGCAAGAGTTGCACACCAGCCTACTGAACAGGCCCCGCTGACGAACACTCTACCCACCAACTAATCACGAGTGAGGACGTGCGGCCTGCAAGTCACGGAGGAGGAATAAATAGAGCCCTCCCAGCCCGGTCAAAGCTTTCCGTCTGACACCAGCAGAAGAGAAACAACGCTACTGAGGAAGGGTCACCAGACCTAAAATTGTGATATAGCTAACATGACTAGCTTCGGCAAAGTCATACAAAAACTTGAGAAAGAGAAAAAGACAGTTATAAGATATAAAGAAAATATCTTAAAGAAAATAATAAATACTGAATTAGCAATCACCTTTAATGAAACATGTATAAGAGAAAGGCTCCTGCCTATATATACCCTTAATATATATATATATATATATATATATATATATATATATATATATATATATATATATATATATATATATATATATATATATATATATATATATATATACTATATATATGGTGACCCGTAAGTTAATGAACATTCGGTACTTCAAGATTTGATAGTTCAAGTAATTCTAAGTTGGAAATACTCCATACACATATGTTGTGTAGCTTAGCTGGGGCACTTCCTCCCTCCCACCCTCCTCTTCTCACTGTATCTGTTACCACCACAACACCCAAAAGATACTATCTTCACCTCAAAGTAAAAAGTTTCATGAATCAGCTGACTGCTAAAGTGTGTCTTTTTACTATGGTGAAGAGTCCTTTCACATTATAGAAATACTGAGTATTACATCATGATATTCTTGTGATGATATTTATGTCATGATATTCAATCTGTGATGGGAATGGATCTGAAAACAGTATTGTCTGGATGACAATATGAAGCCCCACCATCAGTACAAAAATGCAAATACTTAAAGGGACAAAATTCAAGGAACAAAGCAAAATTTGACATCACTTGGAAAAAAATATTGTATTATCTAATGGAATGCTACAGGAGTATGAGAGCACAGGTTTGCCAAGGATTGGGTGAGTTGTCATGTTTGTTCAAGAAGTAGCACTTAATAACTTTGTATTGGTGTGTTACCAATACATTTTCCTCACTGCCATATGCAAAAATCTAATTTGTCACTTGTTAACTGTTTTCTGTAAGATTGTAAGACTTAATTTTGTATGGCACTATTTCAGTAAATAGTGACTTAGGAAGGGAGGAGGGAATACAAGAGAGGCCCACCCAGGGGGTAGCAGTTCTTGATGCATATAACTTCTACATTAATTTCTTGCAAAAATAAACAAAACATATGTGTAAACAGTAATTTTGACTTAGAATGACTTGAACTATCAAATCTCAAAGTATGTACCAGAACTCATAGCATACCCTGTATATATATATATATATATATATATATATATATATATATATATATATATATATATATATATATATATATATATATATATATATATATATATATATATATATATATATATATATATATATATATATATATATATATATATATATATATATATATATATATATATATATATATATATATATATATATATATATATATATATATATATATATATATATATATATATATATATATATATATATATATATATATATATATATATATATATATATATATATATATATATATATATATATATATATATATATATATATATATATATATATATATATAGTGGTACCTTGATATACATTCGCTTTGGAATAAGTTCAACTTGGTATACATCCTGTTTGGACAGGAAAAAAATTTGCTTGATATAAGACCTAGACTTGGAAGACTATATGTGTGCTAGAACTTGCATGGGTGTAAATAAGTCACAACACGACATCTGACTTATGTCAAAACTGGCCAAAAGCAGCATTTTTTTTTCATTTATTTTATCTACTTGCTTTTGTATTTGCCATATTTGACAGTATGTAAGATACATCTTTAAAAAAACTAAAAAAACTATATAACATCACCCTGCATCTTATATGCAAATGTGAGGCTTTCTGGAGATATAATTTTGATTTTTTTTTCTTTTTACCAGAAAATCTGAAAATTTACACCAACATATTATAGGTAAAAATGCTTTATCAAATTTTTTAAACTATACTATAATGTAAGAAAATATTGAAAATGAAGACTCAACACTGTTCTGTGATGCATCCAGTAATTTGTTGACATCTTGGCCTAGGGTGTGTTCTTTGCCTCACCTCCATGGTAACTAAGCCACTACCTCTGTTTTGTTACTATATTCATGTAGCATATTTCTATTATTATGATAGCTTGCTTTTTGTTCAGCTGTACCAGTGGCTCAAAAAATAAAAAAATAAAATAAATAAATAAATAAATAAATAATTAAATAAATCTAGAATAAGTCCTGCTGAAATGGTGGAGTGCCTTATATGCCTGTATGTCTTTTATATTATGTCAACAAAATCAGCATGTATTTCTACTATCAAACAGTGCTTAAATTATTTCATAGAGCCATGTCAATGTATTGCATAATATTCCAATAATAAAAGGATTTTTTTTTTTCATGGGAATGGATTAATAATCAACTATTATTTCTTATGAGAAAAATGTGCTTGGTACACAACCTGTCTGGTAAGAGTATGAGTCTAAGGATCGTGAACAAGTTAAGAAAGTATATCAAAGTAGCACTGTTGATTATATATATATATATATATATATATATATATATATATATATATATATATATATATATATATATACACACACACCATATTTGACGGCATACAAGATGCACCTTTTTCAAAAATTTTGGCTTGAAAATTAGCCTGCGTCTAATATGCAAAGTTGAGACGTCCCATAGGATAATCTCTATGACGCTCACTAACCTTACAATCAGTACTTCTACCTACCCTAACTGCATGCATCATTATTTTATTCCTGGTATTATTATTACTAATATTATTAATTTTAAAATGAATTATCATAAAAATTAAAGCAATCTAACCTGTGAGGCTGTGGTGCATGTTTATAAATATCATTTGATTGGAATCTTGAGTCTATGCCATCTGAAGGTGAGGAGTAACAGCAAGTTCATGACGAAAATAATATACATCAACACCCTAACCATTATGGCTGCAGGAGAAAAAAAAGATCAAGCTTCACAATCTCCTACAAACTACAAGTGGTAGATTATGCCAAGGAGCATGGCAATGGAGCAGCAGCAAGGGCTTTTGGGCCACGACCTATGAAAAAAAATTATACATGTCTGGCAACAGCAAGAAGGCCAACTGAAGAGAGCTAGGATGGGTAAATATAACCTGCTTGTGTGATGTGCTGCTAGATTACTTTTAACAGTATACAGTAACACTCTGCTTAGCGAATGTTCGTCTAACGAATTTCCGGTTTAATGTACTATATAAAGTTAGACCAAAAAGTCCGCATAACTTACAACCATATCCATTTTAGCGAATTTTCTAGGTTTGAATTTGCCGGGTGAGGGACCGAACGCGGCAGCTTCGCTGTGATTGGCTGGCTGCCCGCCTCTGTCTCTAGTGCTCCTGGAGCTGGATCCAAGATTCTTTAACAACGTAAGAGCAACCTCCTGCCGCGAAATGGCATCCATGAACGCTTGGAGGGACGGTGACGAGGTTGCTATCAGGTTACTCTGAGGTTGCTGGGAACACCACCTCTCAAGGTGATGTAACTGTCTTATATATGAATTTATGTTCACAAAACAACATTTCTATTAGCTTTTTACAAATCTTGCCCCCAAGAAAGGATTGTTTTGTAATGCATAAAGTGAAATCTTACATGGAATACCAAAAAACAAAGCAGAGATGAGATCGGCCACAGACGAGGTGGAGACTCGCGGAGACTCGGCAGCTTCTTCTTTTCTTGTGACCCTTTTAAGCAGCTTGCGTGTTGCTTTCACCACGATATTAAATTTATGTTTCCATTCCTCTATTGCCTGCTATAATGGATGTCATATCTTAGTATTCATATACACTCATGCCATGAGGGTAACCTCGACTCCATGTCACTGAGTGAAAGTGAATTACTAATGAAATACCACAGTATTTCATTAGTAATTCACAGAGTCGAAGTTACCCTCATGGCATGAGTGTATATGAATACTAAGATATGATATTCATTATAGCAGGCAATTGAGAAATGGAAACATAAATTTAATATCGTGGTGAAAGCAACACGCAAGCTAAAAGGGTCACAAGAAGAAGAAGCGGCCAAGTCGCCGCGAGTCTCCGCCTCGTCTGTGGCCGATCTCATCTCTGCTTTGTTTTTTGGTAGTCCATGTAAGATTTCACTTTATGCATTACAAAACAATCCTTTCTTGGGGGCAAGGTTTGTAAAAAGCTAATAGAAATGTTGTTTTGTGAACATAAATACATATATAAGACAATAACACCACCTCGAGAGGTGGTGTTCCCAGCAACCTCAGAGCAACCTCGTTACCATCCCTCCAAGCATTCATGGATGCCATTTCGCGGCAGGAGGTTGTTCTGACGTTAAAGTTTCTTGGATCCAGCTCCTGGCAGCCAATGAGCACTTTTAGGGAGGCTACCAACCTCCACCCGCCAACAGCAACGAATCTTTGTGGATGCTATTTTACGAAGGTTGGTATGTGAGCAGGAGGTTGCTGTACCAACATAGACAACAACCAGCTTCTTGGATCCGGTCCCTGGTGCTGGTATTGGCTGTCTCTGTCTCACTCTCTCCCACTCCATAGTATGAAGGGGTTGACCTGTATTTCTGCTCCACTTAATAACGTGTTTTCGCTGCTTAACACACTACCCGCGTTAGTGCAAAACACTAGACTCTGCCTCACCGCGGCGAACTTTGATCCGCTCCTGCACAAATTACAGTGGAGCTATCAGTGAGAGAATTTGTACTTAGCTCCTCTAACTTCCAATGACTCATATGACATCATAAAAGTAGTGGTACACTGGTGGCCCAATACACTGCAAAACATGTATATAATTTCTTTTTAACACATGCGGTATGTTGGGGACCAGCCCAGAATGCATCCCCCCTATTTCCATTATTTCCTATAGAAAAATCATGTCCGCTTAACGAATTTTCGCTCTACGAACAGCTTTGACACCCCCTATCCTGTTCGTTAAGCAGAGTATTGCTGTATATGCTTGAATACACTAAAAACTCTTTTTCCTGAATTTGACCTGCTGAAATGGGGGTGCATCTTATATATCCATGCATCCTATAAACCGACAAATATGGTATATGTATTCTCATTAAGATATCTTAAAGAGATTTCCGAGGTCCATATTCTCTTTCTTGCTTGGCTGGTGTGTTTGCTGTTTGTTTTCTTTTGAGGTGCCTTTCGGCCTTCTCAGACCATCTTCAGGAAAGAAGTGAATCATGGTGCCGAGTGTGCTGGTATATATATCTGTGTGGTGTGTGCGTGGCTGGCTGGTGAGCCATATCAGCCAATCAGCATGCATCATTCTGTCTCCGTGAGGATGACAGGGAGGACTCAGAAATTAATTGGATGTTGATGCTGGGAGTCTTGGTGTGAATGTAGACTGCTTCTGTCATCCGTAGGCAGGCTTTGCATGGTACTTTATGACTGTGTTCTCTTCTATTTTCTTGCAGTTGAAAGTAGTGTCTGCCTGGTTGGTGACATAGTTATTCTTGATGGTGCCGTCTTGCGAATGGGCTGTGATGTGCTTGGATAAGGTTAAGTTAGAGTTGGCAAAAAGGATGCCTAGTGGTGAGCCCATGGCGACACCATCAACACCTTCATCATACAGCCAAAAGTTGTCAGAAGAGTTCCTCAATCTGATCAGAAGTTCATGCTCTTCAGGCATCGTTGCTTCAATGGACGCTGAATCACTGTTCAAGCCCGTTGACCGTAACTCACAAATTAAGTTCATAATTTACTACAAAACTAAGCGGACCTCCAGCCTTGTACTTGAGAACAACTGCCACCTGCCGACAGTAGCGCTTCAAGAGGTGAATGTGGTGTAACAATACACATGCAATGATGGTGAATGCAGTCGCTGACCCTTTATGTATATTGGTTCAACCATCACCACCTTACCCAAGCGCATCACAGCCCACCTGCAAGATGGCACCATCAAGAAGCACCATGTCACCAACCATGCAGACACTACTTTCAACTGCAAGAAAATAGAAGAGAACACAGTCATAAAGAACCATGCAAAGTCTGCCTACGGATGACAGAAGTCATTCACACCAAGACTCCCAGCATCAACACCCAGTTAATTCCCAAGTCCTCCCTGCCATTCTCACGGAGACAGAATGACGCATGCTGATTGGCTGACATGGGTCACCAGCCAGCCACGCACACACCACACAGATACTGTATATACCAGCACACTCGGCACCACGATTCACTTCTTTCCTGAAGATGGTCTGAGGTCAAAAGATACTTAAAAAGAAAACAAACAACAAACACACCAGCCAATCAAGAAGAATATGGACCTCGGAAATCTCTTAAGATACCTTAATGAGAATATCCATTCACTAGTAAGAAGCATTGAAAAAAACATCCTACAAAGTAAACAATGCAATTACTGCTGTAGACTTTAACAAAACATGCATTCAGAATGGCCTCTTACCAAAATATATATATATATATATATATATATATATATATATATATATATATATATATATATATATATATATATATATATATATATATATATATATATATATATATATATATATATATATATATATATATATATATATTATATGAATATTGGGTTGTTCATTAACATAAACAAAACCCTAACATTTACCTTATAGTGCAAAATTTTCTTCTCTATTAATGTTAACATAATAATCATTGTTATTGGACACAATATATAAATATATATATATATATATATATATATATATATATATATATATATATATATATATATATATATATATATATATATATATATATATATATATATATATATATATATATATATATATATATATATATATATATATATATATATATATAAGGAGGTGTGCATGTGTGAAAAAAGTCTTGCTTATTTTTCAGGTTTCATACTAAAAAAATATAATAAAAAGTAAATATTCAAATAATAATCATAATAAAAATAATGTAAAAAGTTACAATAATAAGAATTATAAAAAAAAAAAAAAAAAGTCCCTTAAAAAAAGCAATTGGACTCATAAGGAATCTTATTTCAGATTAACAGGAATATGTTACACAATGAAAAGCAAATACTATACTAAACCAATCAAAGGTATAACATTGATGTCTTACTTCTCAGATTTAGCATCTGCACCAGCACTCACTCATTCCTAATTTCACCTCACACAAGGATGAGCCAGAATAGAAACAGAAGAGCCATTGCCATTAACACTTGGGACAGGAACCTCTCCTCTTGGTACTGTTGTGTCCCAGGAGCTGTAAGTATATAATATAAATTTTACACAAAGATGAAAGCATTTGTTAGGATTAACAGCCTTAATTTAAACTATAGTGAAACAAAAAACAAAATATATATAAGGAGTAGGTAATAGACACCTGCCAAAACAATAATCTACTCATTGTGCTGTCTAATGCACTAGTTCTGATCTGGGCCAGTTCAAGGGGTGCTAGTTGTGAACTCAATGAAAATCTCTTTCTGTGTCTCATAACTCCAGGAGGCAGTCAAACCTTGCTTTCAAAACACAACTCTCCTCCTTCACACAAAACTACTTGCACTTACTACACACACAGACCCTTCACTTAAAATAAAAAAAATGGTGACTGCAAGACCAGCCTCAGAGTCTTCTTCTGGGGAAGGGACCATAAATGTCTACAGATCAGCCTGCTCTCTTGGTATCGACCATAAATGTCTTGACACCCTTCTCAACTTTTCTTTATTAACTTGTGCAACATCTGCAGTCTTAGACTTCATTTTCAATCCGTTAAACACTTTCTATCTTCTCCTAAATCTCATCTTCTTTTCCTCATTGAAATATGGGTGTCTGAGGCAACACACTCCCTCCGACTTTCTCTACCCTCATTTTCGTTGTATCTATGCGCACAATGACTTGACTTGCTCTCGTGCCCACACTCTTGAATCTTCTGAATTTTCCACTATCTGGCTTCAACTGAAAAGTCATTCTCTAACTAAATTGATCTGTGCTGTCTATCTCTACCCTAACTCCTCTGACTATAAGAAATTCTTTGACTATTCAACTTTTAAAGTGGAGCACATTTTGTCTCTATATCCCTTTGCGGAGATCTCCATCCAAAGAAATTTTAATGTTCACCACCAGCTTAGGCTTTCCTCTCTCTTCACTGACCATCTTAGTGAACTATCCTTCAACTTTGCTATCCTCCATGACCTACACTGCTGGTCAGAGAGGAAGGCATGGTACCTGTGACATCCTGTGAAGGAGATTAATGACACAGAATATATGTTTCAATGAGGGTATTGACCTAAACTAGTAATTGATAGGGTGCCCTCGTGCCTTCTTGACTTTTTCGAGTCTCTTGGGAAGTGAATCACCCAGGTGGTGGAGACACTGAGCATCAGTATTGTTCCATATGTCCTGAATAGTGGCTGGCAAGCGTGGGAGGGAAGAGGTATCTCTCTCCTTTAGCTTCAGTTTTATGTACGTCCAGAGATTTTCTATAGGGTTAAGGTCTGGCAAATTTGCGGGCCAAGGTTTTAAAAGGCTGACATTGCAGAAATCGAACCAGTCAACAATTAACTTTGCCGTATGGCACAGTGCACCATCTTGCATGAAGGTATCAGCATTGCACTTTTCCACACACTCATCTAACTCATCCAGAATTAACTCAAAGTAGTTATTTTGGTTCATACTAACATCCTTAGGGAAAAACACTAATTTTCCAAGACCATAGTAAGAAAAACAACCCCACACCATCAAAGAATCTAAGTATTAATGTGTGTGTTGTGTAGTGTGAATTGTAATGGTTACTACCAGGTCTGCGATACACACATTTTCTCTGGTTGTCTGTAACCTGAAAGTTTGCCTCATCTGACCAAAGTACCCTATGCCACTTACCTAAGTCCCAATCTTTGTGCTGAGATACAAAATGCAAGCCTACTGTTACGGTGACCATTTGTGAAGCAAGGTTTTGAAACTGTGCAGCAACTCCGGTATCACATGTCACCTTTCACTCACCCCACCCAGCAAAGAAGGTTCCAGGCCTTAAGTTCCTTGTTGTGTATGCAAGGGTTAGCCTCAAGCTGTCTTCAAATAATTTCTTGATTTGACTTATTCTCCCTCACTAAGGCACAAATGACTGAGATTTGGGCCTTACTAATTAGTTTCCTAGGTCCCATAATAGGTAGTAACAGGGCACAATGGTAAGCTCACGCATCCACAAAAAGGAACTGTGAGGGGGGGTGAAAGAAAATTAAAATTCAAGCACACGAACCACGGGCGAACATTGACTAAGGAAACATATCATCTACTTTGATTACTAGAGCTGCAGAGTTGTCAGATAGCAATATACAGCAAATCCCACCGTATGTTTAAGAGTTAAAAAGGGATGAATGAAATTTGGTCAGAGTGGAAGTCATGGTCCTTTTCGCACCTTCTGGTCTGACCAGCAGTGTAGAGTAACTGGTAGAACCAACACTCTACTCATATCCCTGACTGTCTTGGAGACCAACATTCTTGACCTGTTCCTTACCTCTAATCCTTTTGCTAATGTTGTTACCCTATCTTCTCTGTTGGGCTCCTCCAATCCCAATCTCATATCTGTACAGGCAATCCCCGCTTAACCCCTTCGCGCCAGATGTTAAAAAAGCCCGCCTGTATGATATACGGGTGGTAGTGCACGCAGCTGGAAACTCGTGCAAGCTTGTCATACTTGTCATCTTTGTGTATTATGCTGCTATTTTTAGTTACTATATCGCCCAAGAGGAAAGTGGACGCTTCTCTCGAGAGAGAGAGAGAGAGAGAGAGAGAGAGAGAGAGAGAGAGAGAGAGAGAGAGAGAGAGAGAGAGAGAGAGAGAGAGAGAGAGAGAGAGAGAGAGAGAGAGAGAGAGAGAGAGTGACATTTGCTAATATTTTAGACACAAGCGGGACACATGTAGCTTATCTTTCGAGAGGAAGAGGGGAGGGAGGGAAGAGAGAGAGAGAGAGAGAGAGAGAGAGAGAGAGAGAGAGAGAGAGAGAGAGAGAGAGAGAGAGAGAGAGAGAGAGAGAGAGAGAGTTAGAAAATTTGTGTGTGTGTGTGTGTGTGTGTGTGTGTGTGTGTGTGTGTGTGTGTGTGTGTGTGTGTGTGTGTGTGTGTGTGTGTGTGTGTGTGTTTTTCATGAATGTTACAAGGGGACACATGTAACTTATCTTCGAGAGGGAGAGGGGAGGGGGAAGGGAGATGGGGAGGGAGGAAGGGAGATGAGGGGAGAGAGAGAGAGAGAGAGAGAGAGAGAGAGAGAGAGAGAGAGAGAGAGAGAGAGAGAGAGAGAGAGAGAGAGAGAGAGATGGGAACAGTCTATGCCATTGGGGAATTTTAGACACAAGGCAGGACGCATGTAGCTTATCTTTAGTGATTGGTGGAAACAAGGAGCACTAGAATTTCAAGGACAGCATACGGCATGTATAGTTAGTATCCAACACACTATACGGGACAACTGAACTGAAGAAAGCTCAGAAAAGAAATATGACGCCTACGTAGGCGTCACCGTATATGCTACTGGGGCTTCATGACGCCTACATAGGCGTCACCGTATTTCCATGACGGCTTTTGTTCACATTGAATTCCATTTCCCACTTTTTACTCCATTCCCAGATCTTATTTAGGTCTTCTTGCAATATTTCACAATCCTCTTTTTACTTTATAACTCTGCACAGTTTCGTATCATCTGCAAACATATTCATGTAGCTGTTCACACCTTCTGGCATGTCGTTAATATAAATGAGGAAAAGTATTGGTGCCAATAATGACCCCTGTGGCACTCCGCTTTCTACTGCTCTCCATTTGGACTTCATATCTTTAACTACCGTCCTTATTTCTCTCCCCCTCAAATAATTTTCTATCCATCTCAATGTGCTTCCTTTTAAGCCACCCTTCTCCTCTAACTTCCATAGTAATCTTGCATGTGGCACTTTGTCAAATGCCTTTTTTAAATCCAAATAAATACAGTCAACCCATCTCTCTCTCTCTTGTACTCTATCAACTATTCTAGAATAGAAACTCAATAAATTAGTTACACAAGACCATCTTTTTCTAAAACCAAATTGGCTATTTGATATTAATTTGTTGTCTTCAAGGAATTCCATCCATTGTTTCTTTATTATTCTTTCACACATCTTGCATATTACACTAGTTAGTGATATTGGTCTGTAATTTAAAGGTTCTTCCTTCCTTCTGCTCTTATATATGGGAACCACCTCAGCTCTTTTCCATTCTACTGGTACTGTTCCATTTTCTATTGAGCATTTTATGATGTTGTATATAGGACTTGCTAGTTCTTCCCTACATTCTTTCAGTATTCTGCCTGAGACTTCATCTGGTCCCATTGCCTTCTCTTCATCCAGTTCCTTCATTAACTCTTTTATTTCAAGCTTGGTTACTTTAATCTCTTTCATATAGATTGTCTCTCTATTACTCTGTGGCCTTTCAAATTTGGATTCCTTAGTAAAGACCTCCTGGAATTTTTTATTTAATAGTTCTGCCATACTTTTTGGGTCTTCCACCATCCCGTTCTCTCCTTTTAACCTTTCTATTGTTTCTTTTTGCCTAATTTTTCCATTTATGAATCTATAGAACAATTTTGGTTGCTCCTTACATTTTTCGACAATGTCCTTTTCGAAGTTCTTTTCCTCTTCCTTCCTCACTTTAACACATTCATTTCTCGCTGCCTTGAAGTTTTCCTTATTTGCTGGATTTCTATTTCTCCTCCACCTTTTCCATGCTCCATCTCTTTTCTCCTTTGCCCTAGCACACCTTGCATTAAACCAATCTTTCTTTCCTTCTTTAGGTCTATATTTCAGGACATATTCCCGACTCCTGTTTTATATATTTCCAAAAATAAGTTATATTTGTCTTGCATTGTCTCTGAGTTTTCCATCTCCTCCCTGTCTACGTTTTTAAAATAGTTCTTGAGATTCTCAATATCAGCCTTTCTGTAATTTAATCGGTCTCCTTTGTATGTATCGTCTCTATCTTCCTTTCCCTCTTCTATATCTATTTCTAATATTGCATGGTCACTCTTTCCCAATGGGCACTTATATCTTATATCATCATTCATTTGTATACCCTTGTAAAACTAGGTCCAATCTCGCCGCTTGTCGTTTCCTCTGAATCTTGTGCATTCCTTTACTCTCTGGTCCATCATATTGTCTATCATTAGGTTCAAGAATCTTTCTCCCCAGGCTTCTTCCCCATACCACTTTCATAATTTTCCCAGTCCACTTCTTTACAGTTGAAATCTCCTACTAATATCACTTTTCTTCTTTCTTTAACGATTCTCGTTAGACTCCTTATTGTGTCATCTATCATGTCTTTATATTCTTGATTGGTCCATGAATTTGTTTTTTGGTGGCACATATGTTACAATGATTGTTAACTCTTTTTTATTAATATGCATCTTAACATACAATACTTCTGCTTTTCCTTTCCCACATTCCACTTGGTTTATCACTATCTCCTTCCTTAACATAATCATGACTCCTCCTCCTCCTTTGCCCACTCTGTCTCTTCTCCATACATTATACCTATTATCCAAGTCTATTTTGATTGCCTTATTTAGTTTTGTTTCAGCCAGGCATACAATATCTGGATTTTCTTCCTTTATGTAATCTCTTAACTCTAGTTTACTTGATAAAACCCCGTCTATGTTCGTATACATCATTTTTAGTCTTTTGCCTTTATCATTTTTAGTTAAACTTGTTCCACTTTTTTCTCTTCCTTCTCGTTTATATACAATTTCCTTATCCTGTCTCCTAGAATTCTCCAAAAAAAATGCCTTCTTCTCCTCTTCTGACCTTTCATTATTCTTTTCCCTTACTGCTGCTGCCAGTTCATTGTATCTCTTCCTTTTTTCCTCATTTCTATTTTTCTTTATATAGATATCCTTGCAGCCTTCTGTTTCTGTAAGTTTTGTTGTTCTATATAATATTTCTTCTGTTGTTGCTTTTGATTTTAGTAGTATTTTAATTGGTCTCGTTTTTCCTTCTTGATATGGTCCCATTCTGTTTATTTCTTCTACTTTCTCTTCAAGTTCTGCCTATCTTCGTCGTTTAGATTCTTCAGTAGGTCTTTGACTGATTTCATTTCTTCTTTTTCTCTTTTTGGTCTATATTTTATATTTTTTTCTTTTATTCCAAATACGACTACACTCTTCTTTTATTCTGCAATTTCTCTGTGTGTGTGTATTTACCTATTTGTGTATTACAGGGCCCGAGCTAAACTCTCTGTGTCCTGTCTCCTTGTCCATTTCTGTCATATCTCTCTTTCATCTGATTGACACACACCGCGTCAATGACATCACTGCTCAGTTTATTCCACTTATCAATGCTACGATGCGGGAAACTGTATTTTCTCACGTCATTTAGACACATGTCTTTTATTAGCTTTTTTCCATGTCCTCGGAGCTGATTACTTGTGGTCCTTTATCAACTCTGTCCAGTATGTCAATCTTGTTCACCAATTTATACATAGTTATCATGTCTCCTCTTGTTCTTCTCTCTTCTAATGTCGTCAGCCCCAGCTTCCTCAGTCTTTCTTCATAGTCTAACTCCCTGATTCCTGGTACCATCCTTGTTGCCAGCCTCTGTACCCTTTCTACCTTCTTCATATTTTTCTTCATATGCGGTGACCAGACACAAACTGCATATTCTAACTGGGGTCTTATTAAGGTACATAATATCTTCTTCATCATTCCTTCATCTAGGTAGTGGAACGCAAGGCCAATATTTTGAAGCATGTTATATGTTTTCACAAAAATCTTGTTAATGTGTTTCTTTGGTGACAAAGTGTTTTGCACGGTTACTCCTAAGTCTTTCTCCTCATTGGTCTCTTTAATTTTCTCATCACCCAGCCTGTAATCCCAGTTTGGTCTGTATCTACTTCTTCCCATTTTCATAACATGGGTCTTGTCTATATTAAATTCCATCTGCCACTCCTTACTCCACTCTATTTTATCAAGATCTTCCTGTAACTTGTTACAATCTTCCACATTCCTTACTCTCCTCATAATTTTAGTATCGTCCGCAAACATGTTCATGTAACTGTCAATTCCTACTGGCATATCATTAACATAAATCAAAAACATGATGGGACCAAGCACTGACCCTTGTGGAACTCCACTGGTTACCTTCTTCCACTCGGACTTCTTTCCTCTCACCACTGTTCTCATTTCTCTTCCCATTAAGTAATTTTCCATCCATTTTGCTAGTTTATCATTTACTCCTCCAATCTTCTTTAGTTTCCACATCAGTCTATTGTGTGGTACTTTATCAAAGGCCTTTCTCAAGTCCAGGTAGATAGCATCCACCCATCCCTCTCTATGTTGTAGTATGTCAGTCACTCTTGAATAAAACATAATAAATTGGATACACGATCTTCCTTTTCTGAAACCAAACTGTCTTTCACTCAGAATGTTTTCACTTTCTAGATACTCACTCCACTTAGCTTTAATTACTTCTTCACATACCTTGCACAATATACTAGTCAACGATACTGGTCTATAATTTAGCGGTTCCATTCTACTACCATTCTTATATATAGGCACAATGTCAGCTCTTTTCCACTCTTTCAGGACTAATCCTGTTCGTATGGAGGTTTCCACAATATCAAATATGGGGTTCAACAATTGATCCTTACATTCATTTAGCAACCTCCCAGATATGCCATCAGGTCCCATTGATTTATTAATATCCAGATTGCTTATAATTTTCCTTACATCTTCCTTAGTAACCATGATGTCCTGCATTTGCTTTATTTCCATAGGCCTTCCTCCCATAAAATGCTCCTCCTTTGTAAACACTTTGCAAAAGTTGTCGTTCAAAATTTCAGCTATATCTCCAGCATCCTCATATACTTCTTCCCCGTTTTTTACCTTTACTATTGCCTCCCTTATATTTAGTTTTCCATTTATGAATTTGTAAAACATTTTTGGGTCACTATCACAGTTTTCCACCACCCTCTGTTCATATTCCTTCTGTGCTGTTCTCCTTACTTCAACATATCTATTCCTTGCTGTTTTGTAAACTTCTCTTGATAATACATCACTGTTTTTCTTAAGTTTCTTCCATGCCTTTTCTTTGTTCTTTTTTGCTTCTTCACAATTTCTATTAAACCACAGTTTATGTAATATGGCACAAACTTTTTCACAGCAGAGTTATAGAAATCCATAAATTTATCGTATTTCAATTGCATATCCCTTTCCTGGTATACAACGGACCAGTCAATTTCATTAAAGAACTCCCTTATGTGGTTATAATTTGCCCTAATATAATTTAATTTTTCCTCCCTGCGTTCCACAATCTTATTCGTGCTTAATTCCGTATCCAGCTCTAAGCTTAGGACATCATGACCGCTACTCCCAAAGGGACATTTATGTTCAATTTCCTCTTTTAGAGATGCCCTGGTAAATACCAAATCCAACCTTGCTGCAACATCTTGTCCCCTGCACCTTGTTGGTGATCTAACCCACTGTGTCATCAAGTTATTTGTTGCTACCTTTAACAATTCCTCTGCCCACTCACCACCGTTCACCACTTCGTAGTCTTCCCACACTATTTCTTTACAATTAAAGTCTCCGACTATCACCACTTTATCCTTTCTGATGAGTTCTTGGTTCATTCTGTCTAGAGTATTTCTCATCATCATTTGGTACTGTTTATATTCCCAAGCATTGGTTCTGGGTGGTATGTATACTGTTATAATATTAATGTCCCTCTTGCCATCTGTTATAAGCATACTTATCACTTCCTCATTTCTCTTACTATAGTTCACCTCCTTCACTATCAGATCTTCCTTAGTAAAAACCATTATACCATTTCTCTTACTATAGTTCACCTCCTTCACTATCAGATCTTCCTTAGTAAAAACCATTATACCACCACCTCCTTTATTTTTTCTATCATTTCTCTATACTTTGTAGTGTTTTACAACAAACCAGTCTAGCTTTATTTCGGGCCTTAGCTTTGTTTCCACTACACACATTATGTCCGGTTTGTTATTTCTTAGGTAATCCATACATTCTAGCCTCTTAGACAAAAATCCATCTATATTCATGTAAGGCACTTGTATTCCATTCCTAGTCTCTTTCTTCCATGTAATGTCTATTCCGTCTGTTTTATCCACCACTTCTTTAACCTCCCATTTCTCATCCTCCAAAAACTTGGTCTTTTCCTCCTCTGTTCTTTCGTCATTCCTCTCTTTCACTTCAGTTACAAGCTCTTTCATTTTCATTCGCTCATCCTGTGACATATTTCTTCTTATGTAAATTGTTTTGGTTTCCTCAGAGTCCTTAAGTTTCCAAGCCCTCCTCAACAAGGCCTCAGCTGCCACCTGAGACTTTAATTTCAATTTTAATGGTCTATTCTTGCCTTCCTCAAAAGCTCCCAATCTCACACTTTCTTCTACCTCAGCATATAGGTCCTCTTCCTCCACAGAGATCTTATTCAGTAAAGACTTAATCCTGTCATTTTCCTTATTCCTCCTATCCTGCCAGTTTCTGTTAGTTTCCTCCCTCAATCCTGTTATGATCACACATTTTTTCTTTTCAGCAATATCTCTCACCACATACTCATTTTCCTTTAGTGCCTTTACCATTTCACTCTACGTAATCACTTATTTTCCTCTTTCTGCTTTTTCACTATCTCCCTAAAGGACCTTTGTACCTCCTGATGTTCATGGTTCACTTCTTTCATCCTGGCATCAATTAGATTAAGGCATTCCTCCTTCCTCAAGTCCCCTTCGGATATTTCCTCTCCATTTCTAGGAGTTTAGCCTTCATCTCTTCACATTGTTTCCTTAGTTGTTGGTTTTCCTTCTCCATCTCTACTTTTTCCTTCAATAGCTCTTTATTCACTATCGTTAACAAATAAATCTCTTTTTTTAATTAATCATTCTCGGCTATAACTCTATCCAGTTTTTCTTCTATGGACAAAATGTTTAGGAACTTACTTTCCAGTGCCTGGATTCTTGCATCCATATCTAATTTCTGCAGTCCTCTTGGAGTAGTTACAAAACCTGTGTGTGTGTTTGTGTATGTGTGAGAGAGAGAGAGAGAGAGAGAGAGAGAGAGAGAGAGAGAGAGAGAGAGAGAGAGAGAGAGAGAGAGAGAGAGAGAGAGAGAGAGAGAGAGATGAAACCTACCATATTTCCCGTCTCATAAGACGCTACAAGTGGTAAGACGCACCCTATAATTAGCTAAGCAATTTTTGGAAAAAAAAGTTTTGAGGGTTTTACAACCTACCTGAGCATCAGTTTCAAGTCGGCGACTCTACAGCACCAATAACAGCATCAAAATATTGCTTTATTACGAAATTTCAACAAAATTTTATAAAATAAATACTGCTAAAATAATCTTCTTGCTTCCACCATTCTCTTATAATTTTTTCGGTTGGTGGTGGTCTGAAGTGCCTCTCATCTGCTTTGTTGCCATGCTGCTTTGCATATTCGATAACGTCTAGCTTGTAACCAACAGTATAAGCCTTCCTTCTCTGCTTTGATGCCGTTCTTGGAGGAGTATTGTCTGCTGAATGACAGGGAAGGCAAGGGGAGTTGCGACGTCTGCTAGGATACCATTAATTTGTTTAGTTTGGCATGTTTGTGTGTAGATGGCATTGGTGAGTCATCAAAACAACCAATTCACTTCATAACAATCGGTATTGTATATATCTTGTTACCTTCATCAGAAAAAGTGCAGTATCAAAATAGATATCTTCGTATACTGTACCTTCATTAAACAAACTGTAGAATCAAAGTAAATGATAATTGTAGGATTACATTGTATGTTTGTTGAGTGTGAGTGTTTCTATGTCATTCCTGGGGCATTGGAGGCTTGTCAGACACCCCTATCAACTTGATCTTTCAGTGTTAAGATGCAGGGTGATTTTGGGGACATTTTTCAGGAAAAAAAAGTGCGTCTTAAGAGACTGGAAATACGGTACATGTTATTTGCTTGAAACTTCGATATGAAAAGGGGTGAAAGAATACTCTCTCTCTCTCTCTCTCTCATTGGAAGAGTACAATTTATCTTCCACGATGAGAGAGAGAGAGAGAGAGAGAGAGAGAGAGAGAGAGAGAGAGAGAGAGAGAGAGAGAGAGAGAGAGAGAGAGAGAGAGAGAGAGAGAGAGAGAGAGAGAGAGAGAGAGAGAGAGAGAGTGTGTGTGTGTGTTTGTGTGGTGTCATCGCTCACCGAGCTGTTTCTGCTTGACGGATCACACAGCGGGCGGAGGAGGAATCCTTGATAAGGCAATAACTAAACTTTCAGAGGTCACATCGAGCTAGAAAGTACATCATTGTATTCAGAATAACAAAGAGAAAATAATTATTAGTATTCAAACAGTCTTCTGACAATTTCTAAGTTTACCATTTTTACCCGTCATGGGATATTGGAAAATAGTTTAAACACCGGAACATAAGGGTTAATCTCGAAGTTAAGTTGGATATTATTCACAGACATGAGAGAGGCGAGAAAACGAATAGCATTGCTCGCCACCATCTTCACTCCATCTACTGTCTCTACTATTTTCAAGTCAGCAGATTCTATTAAGAAGGCTGGTGAGACCATTTCTTCCTTGCAAGCTAAAAGAACCACCTGAACTCGTGACTCTGCAATGGATAAAATGGAAAGTCTTGTGGAAATGTGGTACATAAGTTTTGTATGCGGTACAATGATGCGCCCTTTTTTTACATTCCACAGATTGTCACCTAGCATATTTCCTGCTCCACTCTCCCTCCCTTCATAAATTTAAGATCATCAACATTATAAAGTTATACATTAGTGTACATTATAATGACTTATTCTTAAATTGAACTGCTTGAATGTTTAACTTCATAATTTTTACTTTCATTAAATCTTTTATTGTACTATGATGCACTCTTGCTTTGTTTACTCTTAATGGAAGTTCAAGTCAGGGGTCAAACTTGTTATAATTGGTTCGCTTAACGAAAATTCACACAATGAATGTTTTTTTAGGAACATAACCCGTTCGTTAAGCGGGGGTTGCCTGTATCTTGTCCTATCTCCTCAATCCCTCCTCAGGATCTCCCAAAGCAGAGGTACCTCTGGCAGTTTGCCTCTGCCATTTGGGGGGACCTGAGGAGGTACTGATTTTCCCTCTGCTATCCCACCTTCCACTATCGAGTTTTACTACTATTGCGCATACTTAAAAAGCTGAAAATATTTCTATATCGCACATAAAATTATTGCTATCATGTGCCTGTCATTCAAAAACTTCCAGGTTATGATGTCACATGATAGTTGAGTTTCTCTATATACTTTTATGGAGAAATAGTTCTTCATATATTTCCCCAATTTACCCATCCACCTTAGCTCCTCATCATCCACAATGAGGTACGTATTGTATTTTTTTTTTTTTTTTTATATATATACCATGTGGGCTTTTCACAGGACTTTATGGGCTAAAGGGGATACTTTTTTGGGGTATCTCCTATCTCAAAGCCCACCCGCTATGAAACTGTTGCCCCGAGTGAGGAAGCCTAACCTACACTCGGACCATGGACAAGATTCGAACCCGTGCGCTTGAAGACCCTTCGGACCCCAAAGCACGCATGGTTCCACTGTACCATGGCGGCCATATTGGATGCACCTTTTACCAGTACTTTTATCTACCCTAACTGCATGCATCATTATTTTATTGCTGATATTATTAACATTACCAGTATTGTCACTTTAAAAATGAATTATCATTAAAATTAAAAAAATCTAACCTGTGATGCTGTGATGCATGTTTATAAAATATAAGCTAATCACCACTCTGATTCAATGCAATCTAGTAGTGAAGAGTAACACCAAGTTCATAACAATACCAAAGTGCATCAACACCATCAAAATTATGACAGCAGGAGGAAATATATATATATATATATATATATATATATATATATATATATATATATATATATATATATATATGTTTATTGAGAATTACTTCTTCACATATTTTCTCAATCTACCCATCCATCTTAGCTCCTAATCATCCACAATGAGGTACCATATTTGATGGCATATAGGCTATACATTTTTCCAGTACTTTTAACCTACCCTAACTATATGCATCAATATTTTATTGTTGGTATTATTATCATTACCAGTATTATCACTTTATTAACAAATTATTGGAAAAATGAAAGTAATATAACCTGTGAAACCATGCTTGTTTATAAATATCAGCTGATCATCTTCTACAAATTACAAGTGGTAAATTATGCCAAGGAACATGGCAATAGAGCAGCAGCAAGGGCTTTTGGGTCAACACCTATGGAAAAAAAGGTGTTTAGCAATAGCAAGAAGCATTTTATTCGTTTTGTTAACATGCTTGCTCTTAGTATGTTATTCTGATTCTTGATTAAATTACATTTTCATTACTAAAATATATTTTTTCACTTACCTGCTCCTTCTTCTATAGGCAATGAACACATTGTCTCCTTGAGTCTGTCAGTGACTAAAAAATCAACACCCCCTGTGTGTAAGTCGATGTGCTGTTTTCCTATTCCTCCCTGCGGTAGCAATCTTCACATCCCACTTCCCTATGACTGTGAGAAATAACTCAGAAGAAAAGCACTGTATGGGGAGGAAGGGCGGGAGTGTGTGTAGAAGGAACAGGTAAGTGAAAAAATACATTTTAGTTAGAGAAATGTCATTTATTTCACATAATACCTGTTCCCTCTACTATAGAAAGATTCCCACACTTAAGTGGTGGGGCAATACTGAGTAGGGGGTTGACCATGGGTGAAAATGTCCACAAGGATTTGTGACTCTTACCAGGCATGTGTGGAAGACATGCAGGGAAGAACACTGGGTAGTGCTGTCGTAGAGTCTCCCAATAGATTCATGCCATGATCCTCAAACTGGTTTGGAGTGTGGGAAGGTGTGGCACAAAGCAGCAGACGTTAAGGGACAACGCTGCCAGCTGCCATGACGGGTCCCAGGGAGAAGATCCCATCCTGGACCCTGTGGACTACCTTAAGGTAGTGAGTGGCAAAATGGACTGTGTTCGCCAGCAGGTCACTGTCATTAGATCAGCCACTGCCTTGTTAGTGGACCACAGTAGTGATGTTGCCACACTACAAAGATCGCATTTTCTTATCCAGAGTGTAGGTCCCACGTGATCAGGGAAATCCTTATGAGCAGCCCGTGTCAACTGCCGGAGAAGAGATGACTGTCTTGGAGAGAGGGCAAATGCAGTCCTGGACCGAGAGGAAAAGGTGCCTAGGACAGGGATGTCCTGTGAAAGTACCACCGCAGAGCACAAATAGGACAGAGGAGCCGTTTGTTGTCATTGGAGCAGACAGCTTCTGAAAGACTTGTCACGACAAACTCCCAGGGAAGTGGATCAGATTGGGCTTCTGTCTTGGCCACAAAATCAGGAAGACAAAACAGCATCATGTCATGACCCTGAACTGCAACCTGAGTGGATAGAGCCTGAATTTCCCCAAATCTTGAATGTTGCCAGAGCCAAGAGAAAGAAAGTCTTCTGGGTCAAGAACTAGAAAGAGGACTGGTCTAATGGCTTAAAGGGACCACCGACAAGGTGCTGCAAGACAATGTCCACATTCCATGGAGGTACTGTGGGCATTGGCCAGCATACCCTCTGTCTACAGGTGCAATGAGGATGATGGATGTACCCTGTGACAACAGGAGCTTGGACAGAAGTTGCCTGATCGCCAGAAACGGTGGAAAGGCATAAAGATCCATGTGGTCCCAAGGGAAGAGAAAAGCATCTGTGGCAATGGCCATGGGGACTGAGAATGGAGAGAAAAATGCAGGGAGCCTGAAGTTTTAGCTGGTGGCGAATAAGTCCACAAGAGGCATCCCCCTAAATCGTCACAGGGTTCAACATACATCGTGGTGAAGAGTCCACTCTGTGGAAATGACCTGCGACTCCCGGCTGAGGGAATCTGCCACCACATAGCAAGACCCACTGATGAACTGAGGCCTGTAGCAGATCTGGGAACCATTCCTTGCGTGCCTAGAACGGTGCAATGAGGATGATGGATGTCCCTTGTGACAACCGGAGCTTGGACAGAGGTTGCCTGATCGCCAGAAACGGTGGAAAGGCATATAGACCCAAGTGGTCCCAAGAGAAGAGAAAAGCATCCATGACAATGGCCATGGGATCTGGGATTGGAGAGACAAATGCAGGGAGCCTGAAATTCTGGCTGGTGGCGAATAGATCCACGAGGCATCCCCCAAAGTTGCCACAGGGCTCGACATACATCGTGGTGAAGAGTCCACTCTGGAAACGACCGACTGAGGGAATCTGCCACCATGTTGCAAGATCCACTGATGAATTGAGGCCTGCGAACAATAGTTCTGTCCTCTGTCCAACGCAACGTCTGCTGCGCTTCATCGTTGAGTGTTGAAGAGTGAGTACCCCCGTGGTAAGAGAGATACACCAGAGCTGTGATATTGTCTACAAATACTCCCACCATCTTGCCCTGGAGGATGTGTTGGAAGTGTAGTAGAGCGAGCCAAACTGCTCAAAGTTCCAGAACACTGATGTGGAGAGATGCTTCGTCTTCAGACCAGAGTCTGCCCACGGTGTAATGAAGGAGGGAGCAGCCCCAACTGTGTGTAGAGGCATCTGTGTACACCAGAAAATAACTTAGAGATCCCTGCCAGTGAGAAGATTGGATTCCCTCATCCACCACTGTAGGTCCACAAGATTGTCAGGAGTCCAGCTGATTCGGATCGAGTTGTCTTTCGTTGAGCTGGACCATTGAGAGCGAAGGCAAAACTGTAGGCTCCACATACGCAACTGAGGCCCTGGAACCAGGTGAGTGAGGGAAGCCATGTGGTCCAGTAGTGTTAACCATTCTTTGGTGGGCAGGAGTCATGTATCCATGAAAGATGAGAGAGAAGATTGTCCACTCAGGTCTGCGTTGGGAAAGCCTTCAAAAGAAGAGTCCAAATGTTGACTCCCAAGTAGACAATCTCCTGAGCCCGCCATAAGCAAGATTTGTTGTAATTGATGTAGTTCCCACGGCAGGCACAAAGCTGAAACAGGACTTGGGTCAAGTTGAGAGCCTCTTGGTAAGACAGCACCAGAAGTCAGTCATCCAGATACTGTACGATGTGGATGCCCTGCCTGAGTAACTCCGCGGAAACAGGTGCCATGATCCTGGTGAATACCTGTGGAGCTGTAGATAGGCCGAAACACAGTACTTGGAACTGTAGTGTATGTCCGTCCCAACCGAAACGAAGCAACCATCTGCTCCAGAGATGGACAGGAAATTGCAAGTAAGCATTCTTCAGGTCGAAGGACACCATCCAATCATGTTGGTCGGACAGCAGCCAGTACCGTGCGGATGGTTTCCATTTTGAACTTTGTTGTGGTAATATGTTGATTGAGGAAGGAGAGGCCAATAATTGGACACAATCTTCCCATCACCTTGGGAATCACGAACAGCTGACTGTAGAACCCTGGTGTAGGAGGAGCTTCCTCCACTGCGCCCTTGTTGAGGAGAGCTTTTACTCCCTCCGTCAGAGCCCTGCTTCACTCAGAATCTGTCAAGTAGAAGCCCAAGTGCTGAGGCACCCAAGATACTGGAGGAAAGGAGTGGAAAGGGATCTTGTACCCCTTGTGAAGAACCCATAGAACCCACTTTTCTGTCCCTATGTTCTCCCAGGCAGGGTGATGTCAGGCAAGGCAGCCTCCAATTGAAGAAGTTGGAGAAGGGGAGTCATTTCCGAAATGTCTGGATCTTTGACTGTCTTGAAGAGGGACGTCCAGAATGGTGGGAAGTGCGGTATGGAGAACCGTTGCTGGGTTAGACCAGGACGAGGGTGAGAGTCGGCAGAGGTGGAAGGGCGTGGATGTTTCTTATCAAGTGGTGTTCTTGGTCTTGGCTTCACTTTGATGAGAGCCTTGGCTGCCGCCTCAGTGAGCAAAACCAAAACTGCCTGCTGCGCTTGATCAATGGCCTTCTCCACACTCGCCAAGTTGAACAGTAGATCCGAGTCCACGTCTGAGTGGTGTAGCTGGGCCTTAGAAACCGAACTGAACTGGTGTGGAAGATGTGAGAGATAGGACTCCCTCCACACTGCCCTTGTGTTGGTCAGAGCAAAGACCGTGATCCCTGCTTGGTCCACTGTAGCACGTTGAATGCTGTGTGTATGTTGGTGTAGCTTGGGCCCATGAGCAAATGATCCCTCACCCAACGACGTGAGGAAAAAGAAAGTACTCATTAACCAAAACAGGAAGTTCTGTGTGTCCCCAGTGATAAGAAGAGCCTCCTCAAAGTACATCATCTCCCCTTGAGAAAGTAGGACCTGCAGGTCACCACACACAGTCAGGTATTGAACCAAATCTGGGTTCACCTTTGCAGGAAGGCTTTTACCTTCATCAATGCTAGTCCTATAACTTCTGTAGTGTTGCCTGACAGGATACTTGACAAAGGAAAGCTTAGAGGACTTGTTGGCACATGTCAATGCCTCCGAGGCTTGAGACATCATGAAATCTATGGGATGTGCACACCTTAAGCGAGGAGTGGTGGCAGGAACCTCACTCCTCTGCATGCCCGGGAGAAGGGGTGCAGAGTCCTGTACTACCGGACCACAGGCGTCTAGAAACTTCTCACAGATGAAGTCAATTATGGCTGTGAAGGTAGGGAAAGACTTAAGAAGACAGTCTTCTAAACCCAAGAAATCATCCTCCTTTTCCCCACAGACTGATTCCTGATACCCACCCAGCGACATGGAGGGACGAGAGGTAGAAGAAACACGGAGAGGGGAGTGACAGCCATGCACTGTACCCACACCGATGTGGTGTGAAGGTTGCCATGGAGAACGTTGCTGTGGAGCCAAACGGTGGTGACGATGCACAGCCGAGGGTTTACCATCTGCTGATCCTCCCTTCGAGTGCTGTGGATGGGAGAGAGGAGTGACTCAGTGCTGTCTCTCGCACCCCACCTCCCTTGGACTGAGTGGCTGGATGCATTTGACGCTCCATATTACTACAAGCAGTCCAACTCTCAGCCAAGAGTCTGAGATGGGCTAGCAGGCCAAGAACCTCACATATAGTCATATTTGGTTCCCGGGCAGAAGGAAGCAACACAGAGGCAGACCTCACGCTTCCCCACCTCGGCCTGGGACTATTTTGTGAACGACGGTGCGTCTGCCATTGCGGCACGCTTACCCGAACGAACACTCGATGGCTCGAGCTACCTCCTGTGCCCCCTCGGTTAGGAGTGCCTCTTGCACTCTGCTAGGCACCATGGGCTTTGGGAGGTTGGTCTAGAGCTAGCCAGACACTGCCTGACACAAGGAACTTGCTGGAAGCTTAGCAAGGTTATTAAGACATGAATTTACCTGAGAAGCAATCATATCAGAAAGCATGGACTGCAGTGGAGAGCTGTGAACAAACATGGTGGCAAATTGACCCTCCAAGGGCAGAACCTGGCCTGCCTGGGAGGCCGAATCCTGAGGGGAGATGGAACCCACTGAAGACAGTGAGTCCACATGCACCTCCCCGTGAGGTGTGTCACCAGCCCCAAACCTGCTTCCTGAAGCGCCAACACTATCCTGACGTTTAGCAAGGTCATATCTGGTACGGCACCGGTCCAATTTAGCCTGATAAACCCTGGCTAAATCCATCACCATGACATCCCACCCTGCATATTCCTCACACCTTGAAGAAACAGTAGAGAAACCACGACACGTAATACATATGGTATGAGGTTCACGGGAGATGTTAGGAAGAGCTCTGCTGCATTCCTGACATGTACAAAACCTTTTGGAGGAACCAAAAGAAAAGAAAGAGTGCGCTTGGGCCGGCGGTGGTGTCACAGAGACCCCAGAACCGTCTGTTCCGGACCACTGGCCACCAGTGATAAGCATAACATTGTCTGTTGGGTGACATGCGCCTTCCCCCAGCACGTCACTTTCAGCAGGGGATGGTGGAAAAGAAGCTATGTGAGAAGACATCTTGATAGAAGAAAGAAACCACCAACAGCATAGCAAAAAAAACACGGAGAGCAGTGCATGTAGCTGCGAGGAGTGTCAATAGAGAAGTGGAGAGTGAAGATTGCTACTGCAGGAAGGAATAGGAAAACAGCACATTGACTTGTGCACAAGGGGGGTAGTTGATTTTTTTGTTACAGACCGACACAAGGAGACAATGCATTCATTGGCTATAGTAGAAGGAACAGGTCTTATGTGAAATAAGTAAGTTTTTTTTATACAGTATTATTTCTTAATTTTCATACTATTAAATGATATAAAAACTGAGCAAAAAGTGACAAAAAATTATAACTTGGGGGTGTTAGTGTCAATCTGAATTATTACCATAGATTCTTCACTTTGGCTATTGCACAGTGATAGATGCACCAATTAGGCATGATAATGGAGGGTTAAGTGTACTGTTTCCATGTCAGAGACCCATTTCTGTGTGCTGAGTGCATTACAGAAGTGATTGTATCTGGCATGGAGGTGTACTACATTCCTCTTTTCCTCAACCTAAACCTTCCAGACCTTGGTTTAACACAGCCTGTTCTCGTGCTATACATGATAGAGAGGTTGCCCACAAAAGGTACTTGAGCCTTCCATCTCTTGAGTCTCATGCACTTCATATTTCTGCCCAGAATCATGCCAAGTCTGTTCTTCAACTTGGCAAGCATTCCTTCATTAATAGAAAATGTCAAAATCTTTTGAAATCTAACTGCCCTTGAGACTATTGGCATCTGGCCAAAAACATCTCCAATAACTTTACTTCTTCATCTTTCCCTCCTTTATTTCATCCTGATGGCACCACTGCCATCACATGTCTCTAAAAATTAAACTCTTCTTTCAAACCTATGCTAACAACTTTGCCTTAGAAGATTCTGGGTTTGTTCCTCCCTCTCCTCCTCCCTCTATGTCATGCCTTTGATTGAAATTCTTCACAATGAGGTTTTCCATGTCATAGCTGGCCTAAACCCTTGGAAGGCTTACAGACCTGAAGGGATCCCTCCTATTATTCTCAAAAAACTTTGTCTCCATGCTTGCACCTTGCCTGGCCAAACTCTTCCAACTCTGTCTATTGACTTCTACTTTTCTTTCTTGCTATAAGTTTGCCTACATTCAGCCTGTTCCTCAAAAGGGTGATCGTTCTGATCACTCAAACTACAACCCTATAGCTTTTAATCTCTTACTTGTCTAAAGTCTTTGAATCCATCCTCACTAGAAAGATTCTTAAAATTGTCACTTTACAATCTTCTATCTGATTACCAGTATGGCTTCCGTCAAGGCTACTCTACTGGTGAACTGGCTTTCCTTACTGAGAATTGGTTATTCTATTTTAGAGATTTCGATGATACTCTTGCTGTAGCCTTATACATTTCAAAAACTTTTGATAGAGTCTGGCACAAAGTCTTGACCTCAAATCTATCCTCCTATGATTTTTATCCTTCCCTCTGCAACATAATCTTGAGTTTCTTCTCTGACTGTTCTATTGCTGCTGTGGTAAAGAGCCACTGTTCTTTTCCTAAATCTATTAATAGTGGTGTTCCTGAGAGTTCTGTCCTGTTACCCTCTCTCTTCCTATAATTCATTAGTGGTGTTCTAAAGCAAATTTCTTCCCCTATCCATTTGTATGCTGATGATACCACCTT
Organism: Portunus trituberculatus; assembly: GCF_017591435.1. Taxonomy (NCBI): domain Eukaryota; kingdom Metazoa; phylum Arthropoda; class Malacostraca; order Decapoda; family Portunidae; genus Portunus; species Portunus trituberculatus. The sequence continues at coordinate 29,515,193 of NC_059304.1, forward strand.
ACACTTTTCCATGACTTTTCAGACAACCAACCTTTCATGAAATTAACATATCCTGGAGGATTGTCACAGAATAAATGACTTCTGATCTTTTTAAGATTTCTGATTGGGGCAGAGAAAACTTAGTAGTGTTCAATACCTCAAAAAAACTAATTCCTCCATCTGTCAATTTGCCACAACCTTCCAGACAACTATCCACCCTTCTTCAATGACACTCAACCATCCCCCTCATCTAAAATTAATATCGTCAGTCTATCCTTTACTTATAAGTAATCTAAACTGGAAACTTCATATCTCATTTCTTGTTAAAACAGTTTCTATGAAATTAGGTGTTATGAGGCATCTCCACCAGTTTCTCACACCTAAAGATGCACATACTGCTATTTATAATAATACATTGCAATTCAGCACTGTGGGTGGGTTATTGCTGTCCTATGGTGACAATATATGTTCCTAGTCTGACTCCCCATGTCTCTTTGTTGGAATGTTATGTTGGACATGGAGCAGTCTTCCCCAATGCCTAAGTCTCCATTGCCTTCAGGTACTGAGAAGCATGGGAGTTTGGAGAAGGACAACTTAGATAAGTTGGCTAAGTCCACCAGCTATCTTCATACAATTGGGTACTTATCAAACAATGAAGTCATACAACTGATCATAAGCTAAGTATAATTCTGAAAGAAAACTTGGGAGTTGAAGATGTGGTGATTGAAGCTGGTGGCAACAATGTTGTTGTTGTTCCTAGGTTTGGTTCCAATCACAATTTTTATAAAGTAAGTTATTTGAATGATAACCTATATACTAAAATCTATATATATTTCAAAAATCAATTAGTTCACACAAAAAAAAACTAATAATGATAGGTATTTAGGCAAAATTTATGGGAAGATATGGGTCTTGCTTTATCTTTGTGGTGAAGGTAAATCTTGCCTGATCGTTCCCTTCCCAAGTTGCAGGAAGGTAGCAATTGCTCTTAAGAATACCGATTTCTCCCAGATGGTATCCTTAAACTGATAAAGGTGGAGGGTATGTTAAAGAATCCATCTCACTGACTGTGGTTTCCCTCACAAACAGTGTGAGTGCACTTGATGTCATCAAGTCGAGTTAACCTCGTTAAATAAAATACAATGTGTTATTCAATCATATCTCCTTAAATACCAAGTAATATTAAGGGGACCATCCGGTTAGGTTTTCAAAAAATCGAAAATAAAGAGGTACGCGAGTAATTTTTTTTTTTTTTTTTTTTTTTTTCACTGATAGATGACTATTACACGATGTTAGTTTAGTAGTTGCAAGCGAATTGAACCATAAATAACTGCATGAAAAATAAAAAATCATTTAATAAAAAAAATTTTCCTATAAACTTTGTCACTGGAGGTACAAATATGAAGTATGTGGTATAACAAAACTTTCCATCTCAGAGAATTTTTTATTTTTTATTTTGATGGCCATTATTTATTTTTTTCATGAAATTACATTACGGCACAGAAAATACATTTTTCCAAATTCTATGAGATGGAAATGTAGCAGCTTCATTGAGCTTCAAATTGATACCTCAAAATTGAAAATCCGTTGAGATATGTGGGAGAAGATACAATTTGAATGATAAAAAAGTGAAAACTGAGAAAAAAGCAAAAAACCCCAGAGATGTCATTGCGGTTCATGTTAATTGATTTTGCGCTAAGTGGGGCTCTACTGTATACATATATATATACTATATATATATATATATATATATATATATATATATATATATATATATATATATATATATATATATATATATATATATATATATATATATATATATATATATATATATATATATATATATATACAGTGATACCTTAACATATGAATTTAATTCGTTCTGTGATGATCGTTGTATATAAAAAAAATCGTACACCAAACAAATTTTTCCCATAGAAATTAATGGAAATATAATTAATTCTTTCTTGTGATACAAATTTACCCCTCCAAAAAATTAACATGCTTTAAATACCAACCAAATATAGATTTAATATAAGACAAATACAATGTTTATTGTATGCATGATACAAATGTACTATATTGCCGAAAATAACAACTTAACCCTCAAAACTCAGGACATGTCGATAGACGTTCATCACGCAAGACTCGGGGCACATCAATAGACGTTTAGGCTTTTTTAGGGAAAAATTTGGCTATTTTGTTCCCGTTTCCTTTGCTTGCGAGCTGGCAACACTCATCAGGAGTAAACACATGCTATACATCACTGTGTCACCAACTCCCATGATGGATGGTGGGAGCGACAGTGATTTCATGGTGTCCAATTCTGCCATCTCTCCTGCGCGAGACTTCTGGTTCTTTGCATTGCAAAGAGGAAGAGTTGCTTGTGGGCAGAACACCATTTGTACTCACTGGTTTATTGAATTTCCAAGTGTAATCAGTATGTGAATACAGGCTATTTTGTGTGTTTCTTGCCAAACTTTTACTTTTGAGATCCATGATCTTGAGTTCACAAAACTTAATAAAAAATACACACTGCCGAGGAGCACATACACATACATGCAAAAAGGATGAACAACAATACACAACGCGGGCTGAATGTTTGGGTAGACGCAGGTAGCCGAGCGATCGCTGCGCCAGATGGCTATTCGTATCTTTAAAATATCTTCGTATTTTGAGGCGTATATTATATGAAATTTTTCGTCACATATAAAAAAAAAATCACATGTTGGGGCATTTGTATCTCGAGGTATTACTATATATATATATATATATATATATATATATATATATATATATATATATATATATATATATATATATATATATATATATATATATATATATATTACTACTCATGAGTTTTGTACTTGCTTGGTTCCTTAGGTATAGCACAAAATTTCAGGATCAGAAAACATTGGAAAAAAAGGCCCATTTGTTCCAGCTCATTAAAATAACTGACTTCCACCTCTCCTCCAACACATACACACACACACACACACACACACAAGGTTATTAAGTCAAATGAGACATTGGTGAGGGAAACTGTAGACAAAAAGAGATGTGTGGTGACATTTGGTGTGGAGGAGGATAAGACACCGAGTAAAATGGAGAGAGAGAAAAACATAAAAAAGGTGATAAATAATATCATTAATGTGGTGCAGGAGGAGGGAAAAGACCTAGTACAAGAAATAGAGGACTTCCATAGAATTGGAAAGTTCACAGGAGAAGGTATGAGGCCAATAAGAATCAAACTTAAGTCACAAAAGGATGTAGATGAATTGGTGGAGAAGTCATGGAGGCTAGCCCAGCAGGAAACAACAAGGAAGATTTGGTTGAGAAGAGATCTCGGTGAAAAGGAAAGAGAAATGTTAAATGAGTTGAGAAAGGAGGCTTTGAAAAAAATGAAGAGAGGACAGAAGAGGAGAAGAAAGAGTTTTTCTGGAGAATCTTGGATATGAGACTGAGGAAGTGGTTCATAACCCAGAAAAGTACAGCAAGAAAGGACTAAAGAAACTTACGTATGAGCGGAATGTAATGTATTCCAACATAAATGGAGTGATATCGGGATTTTAGAACTCAACGATTACTTGAGGGACAAGAACCCAGATATTGTGGGTCTTACTGAAACAAAACTGAGAGAGGGAGAAGACCTGATGATGGTTGGAGAAGGAAATATAATGTTTGGAAAAGAAATAGAGTAGGTAAGATGGGAGGAGGAGTGATGTTGCTGGTTAAAAAGATATAAAGGTGGATCAAGTGAAAGAAGGTATGGGAAAGGCAGAAGTGCTAAAGATCAGAGCAGAAACTAATGAAGGAAAAAGAGGCACTACATAGTGGTGTACGTACCACCTAAGACAAATGCATGGTCAGTACAGGAATATGAAGAAATGATAAGTGATACAGGAACATGTCTGGAAGAAATGTTGGGTGGCTGTGAACGAACTATAATGATGGGAGATTTTAATTGTAAAGAGGTGTGTTGGGAGGACTGGTCAATGGAAGGATCAGAGACAACATGGGGAAATACACTATTGACACTGGCAATGGAAAATGTGTTAACTCAGTGGGTCAAAGAAGATACTAGGTTTGGAGGAGAGGGAGCATCGTCAAGACTGGACTTGGTCTTTAGTACAGAGCCAATGGTCATTGAGGAGATGAGGGTGGAGTGCCCTTTAGCAAAGAGTGATCATGCAGTTTTGGAGTTCAAGGTGATAGATGAAGAGAAATCTAGAAGAAATGAAGAATATAAAGTGGGAAGATGGAATTATGCCAAGACAGATTTTGGAAACCTAAAGAAATTCTTTCAAGAGACAAATTGGATGAAATTCAAGAGTGCTAAGGAGCAAATGAAAAGTGGAAGGAATTTATAAAAATATACAAAGAAGGTGAGAAAAATTTGTACCAATAAGACAACATAGAAGTTGGAAAGCAGGACTGGTTTAACGATAGATGTGAAAAGGCTAGAACAAGAAAAGAGGATGCATGGAAGAGGTGGAGAAGGAAAAGACGGATTAAGCAGTGGGAAAGTTACAAAAGAGCAAGAAATGAATATGTGTTGATTAGAAGAGAAGAAAGAAAGAAACAAGAAAAGGATATAATTGATAAATGTAAAGACCAACCAAGGCTTTTTACAGACATGTGAACAACAACATCAAAAATAGAGAAAGTATTGAAAGTTTAGAAGTAAATGGAGTATGCAGTGAAGATCCCAGGAAATGGCAGAGGCTATGAATGGATGCTTTCGGAAGGTATTCACAAAGGAGACTGCTTTTGACAAACCACTGGTAATGGAACAGAAAGGGATTATGAAGGAGTTTCAAGTAACTGTGGAGGAGATCAAGAATATGATGGGGAGTTTAGAAGTGAGAAAAGCTGTGGGACCTGATGGGGTATCAGGATGGATTTTAAGAGAATGCAGGGAGCAACTGGCAGAAAAAGTTTGTGAAGTAATTGATGCCTCATTAAGGGAAGGTGTAGTGCCCCAAGACTGGAAAAGAGCTAACATTGTCCCAATCTATAAATCAGGTAACAAGAGAGACCCATTGAACTATAGACCAGTGTCACTTACAAGTGTGGTAGCTAAGATGTGTGAGAGGGTGGTGAAGAATAGATGGACAGACTTCTTGGAGAAAAATGACATACTTTGTGAGTGTCAATTTGGTTTTAGAAAAGGGCGTTCATGCACGACAAACCTGATATGTTACTATTCGAGGGTGATAGATGTAATACAGGAAAGAGATGGTTGGGCTGATGGAATATATCTGGATTTAAAAAAGGCCTTTGATAAGGTACCACACCGGAGACTGATCTGGAAACTTGAAATGGTAGGAGGAGTGCATGGCAGTTTACTAAAATGGATGGAAGACTTTTGGTAGGAAGAGAAATGAGAACAATAATTAAGGACAGACCATCAGAATGGGGCTTGGTGGAGAGTGGAGTTCCACAGGGATCAGTGTTGGCACCAGTAATGTTCGCGGTCTACATAAATGACATGGTGGATGGGGTGTCCAGTTATGTGAGCCTATTTGCAGACGATGCAAAATTGTTAAGAAAAGTGAGATGTGACAAAGATTGCGAACTACTCCAGGAAGACTTGGACAGAATATGGAAATGGAGCTGTACATGGCAAATGGAGTTCAACACGACAAAATGCAAGAAAATAGAGTTTGGCAAGAGTGAAAGAAGAATCAGGAGTATGTACAAGATAGGAAATGAAGACATAAAACCAGTCATGAAGAAAAAGACCTTGGGGTGACAATTACCAATGACCTATCGCCAGAGAGACATATAAACAAAATAATTGGAGAAGTATTGAACTTATTGAGGAACATAAGAGTGGCGTTCGTATATTTAGATGAAGAAATGATGAAGAAAATAATTACTGCAATGATAAGACCGAGGCTTGAATATGCAACAATACAGTGGGCTCGAACTTAAAGAAACACATAAGGAAACTAGAGAAAGTACAGAGGGCTGCAACAAAATGGTGCCTGACTTAAGAGATTTGACTTATGAAGACAGACTGAAAAGAATGCAACTTCCGACCCTGGAAAACAGAAGAGAAAGGGAGACCTGATAGCAATATACAGAGTGATGATTGGCATGGAAAAATGGATAGGGAAGATCTGTGTATGTGGAATGAAAGAATGTCGAGAGGGCATGGGAAAAAACTAAAATGGCCACTTATAGGAGAGATGTGAAAAAATATAGCTTCCCTCATAGAAGGGTGGAAGCATGGAATAGTTTAGACGTGGAAGTGGTCAACGCAAGGAATATTCATGATTTTAAGAAAAAGCTGGACATTAGTAGATATGGAGACGGGACAGCACGAGCATAGCTCTTTTCCCGTATGTTACAATTAGGTAAATACACACACACACACACACACAGAGCTTAGCTCGGGCCCTGTAATACACAAATAGGTAAATAGGTAAATACACACACACACACACACACACACACACACACACACACACACACACACACACACACACACACAAACACACCGTCATGGCAGAGTTGTAAACACATTGACGTTCGTGGCGCAATGTTATCCACCCCAAAATTGGAGCCTGGAAGACTTCTGACCAGCCTGGTTGTATATTTTGGGAGGGGAGATATCGCTACAGGTGTCCCGTCTCTAAAAGTTAAGGGAAAACAGTGAAACGAGTGGAAAATGGCAACGGGAGTGAGGAAGGGGTCCGGGGATAGTGGTAGCGGTACAGTAATACTCCGCTTAACGAACGTTCGTGTAACGAATTTCCAGTTTAACGTACTATATAAAGTTAGACCAATATGTCTGCATAACGTACAGCCACATCCATTTTAGCGAATTTTCTGGGTTTGAATTTGCCGGGTGAGGGACCGAACTCGGTAGCTTCGGTGTGATGTGTGATTGGCTGGTTCCCCGCCTCTGTCTCTAGTGCTCCTGGTGCTGGTATTGGCTGCCTCTGTCTCACTCTCTCCCGCTCTGCAGTACGAAGAGGATGACCTGTATTTCTGCTCTGTTTAACGTGTTTTTGCCGCTTAACACATTACCCGCGTTAGTGCAATACGCTAGACTCTGCCTCACTGCGGCAAACTTTGATCCACTTCTGCACAAATTACAGTGGAGCTATCAGTGAGAGAATTTGTAGGTAGCTCCTCTAACTTCCAATGACTCATATGACATCATAAAAATAGTAGTACACCGGTACAATTTTATTTAACCCATATACTACAGTAATTGTCCACATATCCAGATTATAGCAGCCAAGGCCCTGGCGGATACGTGAAATATCTGGATATGCGGAATTTCCTCTCCCAACCACTTATAAATTAAGAAAAAAACATGTACATAACCCAAATAGGTAAGAAACAATGAATGACAGCACATTAAATGATTGTGTAAACAATAATGACTTCCTGGAGCATGATAAAATTCTCTAGAAAATTTGAGGGTTAGGAAGGTGCCATCAGTAGCATCATGGCAATCTCCTGTTTCACTGCTGAATTGGACACTATCTGAGTCATTATTAGTGTGTTGAAATGAGATAATGATAGTGAAGTATTTATTGTTTGTCTGGTACAGCTTTCTACCTCTGTCTCAACATAATTTTTTGTAATAGTGTTATTGTGAGAGCTATGTCATGTAAAGTTGTGATGATGAAGGCAGTAAGAAAAAAACCAAGTGTTTGAAAAGGTCATAATAGTCTTATGATATAGAGAGATGGTGGAGAAGCCTGGCAGTGAGGCATGGAGTGAGGCAGGGTCTTGGAGGGGTAGATAACACGCATGACGGAGGGGAGAGTGGAGGTCAGAATTGAAAGTCCAGCTGTCTCACAACAATACATTTTTTTTTTTTTCTAGTTATCTTCTCTTCTTGATGTTTCTTATTCTAATTCTTGTCAACTTATACCTGTCAGGCAAAAATTAGAGAGCTAAATGACACACCTCCCTACTTGACTCCTGTCCACGTACTGTGTAGTAGAGATGGCAGTTTTGGTCCGAGTAGTACTCGGTTTACTCGGTTTCTGGATTTGAGTGAGTGCTACTCGGTTTACTCGGTTTTCATAATTCAATTACATGTTCAATTTATGCGTTGAAAATGTAATACAAGCCTTTAAACTAAGGAGTAAAGATTTTTTTTTTGGTATTTTGTTGGGGAAGAAGGCGGTGCATGCCGCACAACCACCCAGACATTAAATCTCCCGGATGGGAAATTTAAAGTCAAACTCTGACAAATAAAGTGAGCCAGCAATTTCCCATTAACCTCTTCAGTCTTCACTACTGACCGCCGGAACCCGCTTGGAGCCATATCCGGCTTGCCGCTCGAGGATTTGAATCCAAATTATTGAAATTAGCTAATTAAGGCCATAAAACTTCACAAAATCATATATATATATATATATATATATATATATATATATATATATATATATATATATATATATATATATTCAGAATTACATTAGTGTGACTTGGAAAAAAGAGAGAGAGAGAGAGAGAGAGAGAGAGAGAGAGAGAGAGAGAGAGAGAGAGAGAGAGAGAGAGAGAGAGAGAGAGAGAGAGAGAGAGAGAGTGTATTCACCTAGTTGTAATTTTACAGGGCCTGGGTATCATACTCGTGTGGCCCCGTCTCCATATCTACACACATCCAACTTTCCTTTAAAACTATGCACACTCCTCGCTGACACCAGCTCCTCACTCAAACCATTCCACACCTCCACACATCTTTGTGGGAAACTATATTTCTTCACATCCTTCAGACATCCACTCAGCACATCCACACCCTTCCTACTCAGATGCACACCATCCCTAGCATACAAATCCCTTCGCCCATAGAACCTATCCCATACATCCACAAAGCTTACACCCACATCCTTACACATCCCTTTTACCCGATCATTCACACCAATGGCTCTAGACAACCTTTCCCTGCTAACATACACACGAGGCAAGATTTCTGACACTACACACCTCCTACCACTCTCCCTTATCTTGCCTAACATTTCCCGAAATCTTGCCACTAACTCCTCCGACCCACCTGCTCTGACATCGTTCCCACCTATGTGCAAAACTACTACACCCTCCCTCTCCATCCCCCCAACCCTCTTCTGCACCTCCTCACTCACTACCTTCACACCTGCACCAGGCATACACACGTTCGTCCTCCTATCCCTGTCTTTCCCACAGAAAGTGCTATCTAAATACCTAACCTGAGAGTCACCCACCACACACACCTGAGGTGTGCTAGGCACAACCATCCTCCTCCTCTCCTCTACCCCCTTCTTTCTCCTTTCACTCACCACAACCACTTCATTCACTCCACTCTCACTTTCCTCTCCTCCCCTCCAACAAACCGAACCTATTTTCACACTCAACAGGTTTAGTCCTATCCTCCCTAACTGCCTCCGCTTTCCTTCCCTCGCAACCTGCCATCTCTGCCCATCCTGACTACTATCTTTCCCGTCTGGCTGCCTGCTTCTTCCCACTCTGCTCTTCCCGACAGAGGGCCAAGCCACCCTGTTGCCCTCAGAAGGTCCAACCTTCGGCCTAACACTGATCTCCTGCCTAATTTTTTCCACTGCCTCCCAAGCCTCTTAACCTCCTCCTTCAACTCAAAGATGAGAACTTGTTGCACTTTTCCCCTCACTTAGCTTTCTGATTTCCTCTCGTAATTCTCGGTGCTCAAGAGAAAGAACTAAATTCTCGCTCTTGAGTAAACACCATACACTCAGAAAAGTCAACGACCTTCCTGTCATGCCCACACATCTCACACACAACAAACTCTCCCAATCCCATCTCAACACTCTCTTTCACGCACTCAATCACACACTGATATACCTCAGTAGCTACCGCCATACTAACATACAATCTGTTAACTCACAAACAAATAAAAATACTTGGTGACGGGGGTGGGGAACCGCGGTGGTGGGGGTGCCTAAGTGAGGTCAACTAATCCTCTTTCAAGGTCAACTTGACAGTTACAAGCCTAGTCTCCTCGCTCTACCAAAATACTTTTAACTCACAAACACTGATTCTAACCACTGTTTCACTCTAATCTAACACTTGCAGTACACACTTTCACTTCACTAACACTCAAAAGCACCACACACAGACACCAAGCACAAACACCACTCGCTAACTATAAAAACCACAGCCAAAAACGGAGCGCACACACAACACGTCCACTCGCCACCGCAGCTACACAGAAAAATTAACACTCCAATGGAAGCGTGCAACCCCACCATCTAGAAGTTTCTTGACATCATAATAAAGGAACAAGGACTAACAGATAACAAGCTCAACCAGTTCCAAGGTGGTCATGAAGCACCCAAGCAGAACCGCGCCTACCAGGATACATCACAACGTCTCGCCGTGGTTGTTCATGACTTCGCAAACTGCCCTATCATCGACTTCCTCAGAGGAGTCATTCACAGTTTTCATCTGTGATGGACAAGAACTGAAATGTGCAGTATTTTAGTATTTTATATTTTGTTACAAAGATCAGAATTTTAATAAAATATCATAGCAATCATGTAATAAAGATACGAGTATAATGCCTTGTGTAATTAAAATTTAATGATAATCTTAATGTAACTTCCCTATGATCCCTATGTTCTTCACTTTTTATTTTTGTGTTAAAAATAAAGAACATTTTGGCTTTTATTGTGGGTTTCTCTTACACATATTGGATATTCCTGGGGGGGGTAAAGACCAGGGGGGAAATCACCTAGAGGGTGAAAGCCGGGGGTGGGGGTGTAAAGGCCAGGGGGTAATCACCTAGACTCATCCATTGTATCTCTTGCTTCTTCACATTTTCTATTAAACCATTCTTCCTTATATTTGTCTTTAATTTTCAGTCTCGCTACATATCTATTCACTCCATCATTATAAATTTCTTTAAATGTCATCCACTTTTCCTCAACTTCTGCTTGGTTGTCAAATTTAGTCCAGTCCGTCTTTTGGAAAAAGTCTTTGAGTTCTCTAAAATTTGTTTTGCTATATGTCAACCTTCCTTTTCTACATTTTTCATTCCATTCATTCCTAATCACTTCCTTGAAGGTCACTACTATTAGTACATGATCACTTTTTGCCAAAGGTGTCTTATACTCTACTCCATCCACAATTTCAGGTTCCGTTGTAAATAATAAATCCAGTCTTGATGACTCTTCATTATTCCTAAATCTGGTGTTTTCTTGAATCCATTGTGTCATTGTATATTCCATAATTAACTCCAGTAACATGTAACCCCCATGAATCCTCATTTCCCTCTGTAGTCATATCATCCCAGTGCACTTCCTTACAGTTGAAGTCCCCCATTATTACAGTATTTCTTTTCTTTTCTGATATTTTGATTAGTGAGTGTTCAGTATCTTTCAAAACTTAATCATATTCTCTTAGACTCCAAGATCTTGTCTTGGGTGGTACATAGCAGACTACAAATTCTCTCTTCTCCATATAATTTTTCTCAACTACAACTGATATAATTTCTGCACTGTTTTTGTCATAATTCACGTTCGTTACCTTTAGGTTGTTTTTTGCTTAGTATCATCACTCCTCCACCCTGCTTCACTTTTCTATTTTTCATATAGATATTGTACAGCCTGATCCCAATGGGGTTTAGTGTCAATTGATCTCTTAGTTTTGTTTCTGTGATTCCCATTATGTCAGGCTCAACCTCTTTAATAAAATAATTCAATTCATTTATCCTGAGACGAGTCCATTATATTAATATAAGCAACTTTTAATTTTCCACATTTCCCCTCATTTTCTCCTCTGCTCTTTCTTCTCTTTCCTTAATGTACCATTTCCGCAGTCTCATGTTCCAAACTTTGCAAAAAACTTTTTTTTCTCTTGGTCTCTGTATGTTTCTCATTTCTTTCTTTCACTTTGTTTCTCAATTCTTTCAATCTTTCTCTCTCTTCCAAATTCATGTTTCTTTTTATCCATACATCTTTGTAAACATCTGAATGAGCTACTTTTCTTGCTCTCGTTAGTAGTTCTTTCACTATTACTTGTGATCTCAGTTTTTATTTTCATAGGCCTTACATGTCCATCACTGAATCTCCCCATCTTGTACACTTCTTCTGTTTCACTATCAAGACTTTGTCCTTCATCCTGAATCGTATTTATTATGTCTCTTGCCAACTCTTTCTCTTCTTTTTCCCTTATAACCAGATTGGATTTTTCTTTTCTTTCAAACCCCATACTACAATACATTTCTTCTTGTCAACTATATCTCTGACTAGGTCTTCCTTAATGACCTGTATTACTGTGTCTTTTGTCCTGTCTTGTATTTGCTTTTTCACTTTCATTAAAAGTCTTTTTCTGGTTCTCACTTTCCTTTTTCAATTCATCCTTTAATTTTTCCTGTAATTCCTCTTTCACTTTTTTGTTGTTGTTTTGCACCTTCTGGTTCATTTCCTGAATAATGTCCTCATAATTGTTGCACTTTTCCTTCAGAGATTCATTTTCTTGTTTGAGACAATCCATTTTTTGTTTTATTTCGACATTATCCGATTTCACACTCTCAAAACACTTGACTTTATCTTTTAAGTCACTGTTTTCCTTCTCCAGATTCTTCATCCTTCCGATAATTTAGCCATCACTTCCCTTATAAAGAATTCATCCTTTTCTAATGTTGCCACTTTCATATTATACCTTTTTTTGTCCCTCTCTCTAAAACCTGAGAAGGCTCCAGTTTCATTTAACCTAATATCTCTTAAACCTTGTGGTGTCAAGTAAATTTCTCTCCTCTCTGTCAGTATACAGCAATACTCCGCTTAATGAACAGGATAGGGGGTGTCAAAGCTGTTCGTAGAGCAAAAATTCGTTAAGCGGACGTAATTTTCCCATAGAAAATAATGGAAATATGGGGGATGCATTCTGGGCTGGTCCCCAACATACCATATTGGTTAAAAAAAATTGTATATATATACGTACCTGTATCATTAATAACCAAGTATCCCCAACATACATATATATATATATATATATATATATATATATATATATATATATATATATATATATATATATATATATATAATATATACTCATACTTTAGGGAGATGCAGGATTTATCTATATAATGTGGGATTTAAGATTTTGGGATTACTATTGTATCTCCAAAATCTTCAGACCCTAAATTACCAGATGGTATAGTTTATTTTTTGATAATTAAATACCCTCCCCATCAGGAAGCCATTTTTAAATGTCTTGTGTGATTGTGTCATAGCCTGACTCACGCCCTACACAGTAGTGATGGGCGAACCGAATACTTTCTGCAAACCGAGTATTTCGGTATTGATTACACTGTGAAACCGAGTAAACCGAGTAAGAAATTATTACTTTTCACTAATCTAACTTAACGTAACCTGAGCGGAGATGAAAAAAAAAAGTAAGAATATAGTAAGGGAGAGAATCGTGCAAGAAAACTAATCTCTTGATGTAGTTAGACTGAGGTTTTTAACTTCTTCAGTACAAGGTAGGCCGTATATCATGAGACCATATTTCACTTGACTTTCAATGTTATTATAATATGAGAATGTGAATTATGTGCATGCACTTATAGTTGACATTAGCAGATAATTTTTTTCGTGATATAACTAAAATAGAAAAAAATAATATTATAATGGATATAGAATGCCAGAAGCTTATCATTGCGGGGCTCAGCGTCACGTGTCTCCATCCTCCCTGCTTCTACCTCCTTACTCCTCCTCTCTTCTCCCTATAACTCCTTACCTCCATCCACTTCCCTCTCATTCCTTTCTCTCCTTCCCTCTCATCTCTCTCTCTCTCTCTCTCTTTCTCTCCCCCCTTCCCTCCATCTCCCTTTCCTAAAGGTCATGTCATATTACTTGACCCTGTTTTATTGCACTTCGACTAATAGACTTGCCTCCTTTTCGCTCCTTCACTTTCTTTCCAATCTCTCCATTGATGAGAGAGAGAGAGAGAGAGAGAGAGAGAGAGAGAGAGAGAGAGAGAGAGAGAGAGAGAGAGAGAGAGAGAGATCCTGAGAGACCTCCACTCCTCTCTCTCTCTCTCTCTCTCTCTCTCTCTCTCTCTCTGTGTGTGTGTGTGTGTGTGTGTGTGTGTGTGTGTGTGTGTGTGTGTGTGTGTGTGTGTGTGTGTGTGTTTATTTATTTTTTTATTGTAGGTAACGTCTCCACCTGTTTTTATTTATTGGGCATCACAAGGTGTGAAGGCAGCTGCCCCCGCCTTGCCGCAGCCTGCTGTGACGTAGTACAACCTATGTGTATGTGTGTGTGTGTCAGGGAGACGGCTGGCTGATATCTGAGTCGTGTGTGGTGTTTGTTTCTCATGTTACAATCTATCTCCATCCGGTAATATTGTATCCTTCTGTATCCTTCGTGGGTTATCTTTTCACACACACACACACACACACACACACACACACACACACACACACACACACACACACACTAGCAACATGGCGGCCGTGAACTCGAAAGATGAATCAGACTTCACAGGATTTCAAGGAATAATGGAGAAGAGTGCTTATGTGAAGAAAATTCTGGAGTTGGAAGGTAAAATTGAAAAACTGTTTGAAAAGTATGGGGGCCTGGAAACGAGTTATGACAATGTAAAGAAAGACTGTGCCGATATGAAGAAGGAAAATGAAGCACTGAAAGAGGAAGTTAAGCTAATTAAAGTGAATTGCGAAAAATGTGGAGAATCTCTAGGGAAAGTGATGGAGAAGCAGGCTGAATGGAAAAAAAAGTCAGGAAGTGGAAAGAAAGGAGGTAAATTACAAAGTTGCAAGTCTGGAAAAGGAAATCAAAGAGTCTGGGAGAAAACTTTGGGCCTTGCTGAAATTATAGATCAACAGATCATAGAAGAGAAGATTGCTGAGAAAGTGGTGAAGGTTATTAAGTCAAATGAGACATTGGTGAGGGAAACTGTAGACAAAAAGAGATGTGTGGTGATATTTGGTGTGGAGGAGGATAAGACACCGAGTAAAATGGAGAGAGAAAAACATAAAAAGGTGATAAATAATATCATTAATGTGGTGCAGGAGGAGGAAAAGACCTAGTACAAGAAATAGAGGACTTCCATAGAATTGGAAAGTTCACAAGAGAAGGTATGAGGCCAATAAGAATCAAACTTAAGTCACAAAAGGATGTAGATGAATTGGTGGAGAAGTCATGGAGGCTAGCCCAGCAGGAAACAACAAGGAAGATTTGGTTGAGAAGAGATCTCGGTGAAAAGGAAAGAGAAATGTTAAATGAGTTGAGAAAGGAGGCTTTGAAAAAAATGAAGAGAGGACAGAAGAGGAGAAGAAAGAGTTTTTCTGGAGAATCTTGGATATGAGACTGAGGAAGTGGTTCATAACCCAGAAAAGTACAGCAAGAAAGGACTAAAGAAACTTACGTATGAGCGAATGTAATGTATTCCAACATAAATGGAGTGATATCGGGATTTTAGAACTCAACGATTACTTGAGGGACAAGAACCCAGATATTGTGGGTCTTACTGAAACAAAACTGAGAGAGGGAGAAGACCTGATGATGGTTGGAGAAGGAAATATAATGTTTGGAAAAGAAATAGAGTAGGTAAGATGGGAGGAGGAGTGATGTTGCTGGTTAAAAAGATATAAAGGTGGATCAAGTGAAAGAAGGTATGGGAAAGGCAGAAGTGCTAAAGATCAGAGCAGAAACTAATGAAGGAAAAAGAGGCACTACATAGTGGTGTACGTACCACCTAAGACAAATGCATGGTCAGTACAGGAATATGAAGAAATGATAAGTGATACAGGAACATGTCTGGAAGAAATGTTGGGTGGCTGTGAACGAACTATAATGATGGGAGATTTTAATTGTAAAGAGGTGTGTTGGGAGGACTGGTCAATGGAAGGATCAGAGACAACATGGGAAATACACTATTGACACTGGCAATGGAAAATGTGTTAACTCAGTGGGTCAAAGAAGATACTAGGTTTGGAGGAGAGGGAGCATCGTCAAGACTGGACTTGGTCTTTAGTACAGAGCCAATGGTCATTGAGGAGATGAGGGTGGAGTGCCCTTTAGCAAAGAGTGATCATGCAGTTTTGGAGTTCAAGGTGATAGACGAAGAGAAATCTAGAAGAAATGAAGAATATAAAGTGGGAAGATGGAATTATGCCAAGACAGATTTTGGAAACCTAAAGAAATTCTTTCAAGAGACAAATTGGATGAAATTCAAGAGTGCTAAGGAGCAAATGAAAAGTGGAAGGAATTTATAAAAATATACAAAGAAGGTGAGAAAAATTTGTACCAATAAGACAACATAGAGAAGTTGGAAAGCAGGACTGGTTTAACGATAGATGTGAAAAGGCTAGAACAAGAAAAGAGGATGCATGGAAGAGGTGGAGAAGGAAAAGACGGATTAAGCAGTGGGAAAGTTACAAAAGAGCAAGAAATGAATATGTGTTGATTAGAAGAGAAGAAAGAAAGAAACAAGAAAAGGATATAATTGATAAATGTAAAGACCAACCAAGGCTTTTTACAGACATGTGAACAACAACATCAAAAATAGAGAAAGTATTGAAAGTTTAGAAGTAAATGGAGTATGCAGTGAAGATCCCAGGAAATGGCAGAGGCTATGAATGGATGCTTTCGGAAGGTATTCACAAAGGAGACTGCTTTTGACAAACCACTGGTAATGGAACAGAAAGGGATTATGAAGGAGTTTCAAGTAACTGTGGAGGAGATCAAGAACATGATGGGGAGTTTAGAAGTGAGAAAAGCTGTGGGACCTGATGGGGTATCAGGATGGATTTTAAGAGAATGCAGGGAGCAATTGGCAGAAAAAGTTTGTGAAGTAATTGATGCCTCATTAAGGGAAGGTGTAGTGCCCCAAGACTGGAAAAGAGCTAACATTGTCCCAATCTATAAATCAGGTAACAAGAGAGACCCATTGAACTATAGACCAGTGTCACTTACAAGTGTGGTAGCTAAGATGTGTGAGAGGGTGGTGAAGAATAGATGGACAGACTTCTTGGAGAAAAATGACATACTTTGTGAGTGTCAATTTGGTTTTAGAAAAGGCGTTCATGCACGACAAACCTGATATGTTACTATTCGAGGGTGATAGATGTAATACAGGAAAGAGATGGTTGGGCTGATGGAATATATCTGGATTTAAAAAGGCCTTTGATAAGGTACCACACCAGAGACTGATCTGGAAACTTGAAATGGTAGGAGGAGTGCATGGCAGTTTACTAAAATGGATGGAAGACTTTTGGTAGGAAGAGAAATGAGAACAATAATTAAGGACAGACCATCAGAATGGGGATTGGTGGAGAGTGGAGTTCCACAGGGATCAGTGTTGGCACCAGTAATGTTCGCGGTCTACATAAATGACATGGTGGATGGGGTGTCCAGTTATGTGAGCCTATTTGCAGACGATGCAAAATTGTTAAGAAAAGTGAGATGTGACAAAGATTGCGAACTACTCCAGGAAGACTTGGACAGAATATGGAAATGGAGCTGTACATGGCAAATGGAGTTCAACACGACAAAATGCAAGAAAATAGAGTTTGGCAAGAGTGAAAGAAGAATCAGGAGTATGTACAAGATAGGAAATGAAGACATAAAACCAGTCATGAAGAAAAAGACCTTGGGGTGACAATTACCAATGACCTATCGCCAGAGAGACATATAAACAAAATAATTGGAGAAGTATTGAACTTATTGAGGAACATAAGAGTGGCGTTCAGATATTTAGATGAAGAAATGATGAAGAAAATAATTACTGCAATGATAAGACCGAGGCTTGAATATGCAACAATACAGTGGGCTCGAACTTAAAGAAACACATAAGGAAACTAGAGAAAGTACAGAGGGCTGCAACAAAATGGTGCCTGACTTAAGAGATTTGACTTATGAAGACAGACTGAAAAGAATGCAACTTCCGACCCTGGAAAACAGAAGAGAAAGGGGAGACCTGATAGCAATATACAGAGTGATGATTGGCATGGAAAAATGGATAGGGAAGATCTGTGTATGTGGAATGAAAGAATGTCGAGAGGGCATGGGAAAAACTAAAATGGCCACTTATAGGAGAGATGTGAAAAATATAGCTTCCCTCATAGAAGGGTGGAAGCATGGAATAGTTTAGACGTGGAAGTGGTCAACGCAAGGAATATTCATGATTTTAAGAAAAAGCTGGACATTAATAGATATGGAGACGGGACAACACGAGCATAGCTCTTTTCCCGTATGTTACAATTAGGTAAATACAATTAGGTAAATACACACACACACCCGGTAGCTCAGTGGTTAGAGCGCTGGCTTCACAAGCCAGAGGACCGGGGTTCCCCGCCGGGTGGAGATATTTGGGTGTGTCTCCTTTCACGTAGCCCTGTTCACCTAGCAGTGAGTAGGTACGGGATGTAAATTGAGGAGTTGTGACCTTGTTGTCTCGGTGTGTGGTGTGTGCCTGGTCTCAGGCCTATCTGAAGATCAGAAATAATGAGCTCTGAGCTCATTCTGTAGGGTAACGTCTGGCTGTCTCGTCAGAGACTGCAGCAAATCAAACAGTGAAACACATCTCGGCGCGGCGAGGCAAATGGGCAAGCCTCTTAATGTGTAGCCCCTGTTCACCTAGCAGTAAATAGGTACGGGATGTAACTCGAGGGGTTGTGGCCTCGCTTTCCCGGTGTGTGGAGTGTGGTGTGGTCTCAGTCCTACCCGAAGATCGGTCTATGAGCTCTGAGCTCGCTCCGTAATGGGGAAGACTGGCTGGGTGACCAGCAGACGACCGTGATGAATTACACACACACACACACACACACACACACACACACACACACACACACACACACTATAGACTTAACTATAGACCTGTGTCTCTAACAAGTGTGGTCGGTAAGATTTGTGAGAGGGTGATAAAGAAATATTGGATACGGTTCCTGGAGGATCATAAGTTATTATCGGATCATCAATTTGGCTTCAGGAAAGGGAGGTCATGTGTAACAAATCTACTGAGCTTTTATTCAAGAGTGGTTGACAAAATACAAGAGAGAGAGGGATGGATGGACTGTGTATATTTGGATTTAAAGAAAGCTTTTGACAAGGTACCTCACATGAGACTGTTATGGAAATTAGAGATTTATGGAGGACTGAAAGGAAAAGTGTTAAAGTGGATGGAAAACTACTTGAGATGGAGGGAGATGAGAACGGTAATAAGGGATGCAAAGTCGGACTGGTTGGTGGTGGAGAGTGGAGTCCCACAAGGCTCAGTGCTGGCACCAATACTTTTCCTTGTATATATTAATGACATGCCAGAGGGAGTAAACAGTTATATTAATTTGTTTGCGGATGATGCGAAGTTGTGTAGGTGTGTGAAGAGTGAAGAAGATTGTGAAATTTTACAGGCAGACCTGGATAAGATTTGGGAGTGGAGCAAGAGGTGGCAAATGGAATTTAATCTGAGCAAAAGTCATGTGATGGAGATGGGGAAGAGTGGAAGACGGCCAAGAGGGTCATATAAGATGGGTGAAGAAGTAGTGTTGAAAAAGGTGGAAAAGGAAAAGGATTTGGGAGTGATAATACAAGACCATGGGCAGTTTGAGGCTCATATTGATAAGATTCTTGGAGAAACGTATAATTTGATAAAAAATATTGGATTAGCCTTCCATTATATGGATAAAGATATGATGAAGAAATTAATTAGTACAGTAATTAGACCAAGATTGGAATATGCTGGAGTGGTTTGGTCCCCTTATAAAAAAGAAGCATATAAGGAAGTTGGAGAGATTGCAGAGAATGGCAACAAAAATGGTTCCGGAATTGGCAGAAATGACCTATGAGGAGAGATTAAAAGAAATGAATTTGCTTACCTTGGAACAAAGAAGAGAAAGAGGAGATTTAATACAGGTTTATAAACTGTTGAACGGACTGGATGAAGTGGATAATGAGCAAATGATGTTGAGAGAGGAAAACTTAAATAGAACTACAAGATCGCATAGTAAAAAGATAGCCAAGGGATGTGAAGAAATATGGCAGTGGAAAAAATTAGGCAGGAGATCAGTGTTAGGCCGAAGGTTGGACCTTCTGAGGGCGACAGGGTGGCTTGGCCCTCTGTCGGGAAGAGCAGAGTGGGGAAGAGGGAGCAGGCGAGCCAGACGGGGAAAGATAGTAGTCAGGATGGGCAGAGATGGCAGGTTGCGAGGGGAAGGAAAGCGGAGGCAGTTAGGGAGGATAGGACTAAACCTGTTGAGTGTGAAAATAGGTTCGGTTTGTTGGAGGGAGGGAGAGTGAAAGTGAGTGGAGTGAATGAAGTGGTTGTGGTGAGTGAAAGGAGAAAGAAGGGGTAGAGGAGAGGAGGAGGATGGTTGTGCTAGCACACCTCAGGTGTGTGTGGTGGGTGACTCTCAGGTTAGGTATTTAGATAGCACTTTCTGTGGGAAAGACAGGGATAGGAGGACGAACGTGTGTATGCCTGGTGCAGGTGTGAAGGCAGTGAGTGAGGAGGTGCAGAAGAGGGTTGGGGGATGGAGAGGAGGGTGTAGTAGTTTTGCACGTAGGTGGGAACGATGTCAGAGCAGGTGGGTCGGAGGAGTTAGTGGCAAGATTTCGGGAAATGTTAGGCAAGATAAGGGAGAGTGGTAGGAGGTGTGTAGTGTCAGGAATCTTGCCTCGTGTGTATGTTAGCAGGAATGGTTGTCTAGAGCCATTGGTGTGAATGATCGGGTAAAAGGGATGTGTAAGGATGTGGGTGTAAGCTTTGTGGATGTATGGGATAGGTTCTATGGGCGAAGGGATTTGTATGCTAGGGATGGTGTGCATCTGAGTAGGAAGGGTGTGGATGTGCTGAGTGGATGTCTGGAGGGGAGTTGGGATGGAGTGTACGGGGTGAGGTAGCAAATGCATTCCAGAAGAAAGATGCTAGGCATAAATTAGATAGGATAAACAGAGATAGTGAAAAGATTAGGAAAGATTTCCAGGTGCAAATAGGAGAGAATAAGATTAGGATTCCAAATAAGGAGACAGCATCTAGGAAGGTAGCTGGACTTAAATGTTTTATGTAAATGCCAGGAGTCTTAGGAACAAGAAGGACGAGTTATCTAGTTATATAGTTGAGGAGGACTTAGATGTTGTATGTGTCACAGAGGCATGGGTAAATGAGGAAAAGTTTAGGAAAATAGGAAAGAATATGAAGTAGATGGATACATTATGTATTTACACCAGAGAATTGGTAGGATAGGTGGAGGAGTAGTTATTTATGTAAAAATCCTTCATTTCCAGTCAGGTTAATGGTATTAAGGTAGATCACAGAGTAGAGTCCTTATGGCTGGATGTTAGAGTAAACAAAAGTAAGGTTATTAGAGTAGGAGCTTTTATAGACCACCTAACCAGTCAGCAGAGGTAGACAACCTTATGGTAGATGAGATAAATAGGGGTGTACTAGTCAGACAATTATCTTAGGGATTTTAATCTTAAGTCAGTAAACTGGGAGAGGATGGTAGGAGATGCTAGTGAAAATAAGTTTATGGAAAGTTTTCAGGATAACTATTTAGTGCAGATGGTAGATAAACCTACTAGGGGAGGAAGGTTTTAGACATAGTACTAACAAATATTGAGCATTGTTTAAAGGAAGTTGAGGTAGGAGAGACTTTAGCAAACAGTGACCATCATATAATTAGATTTATCATTAATTCCAGTAGGGATAATATAGTGAATAAGACTAGAGTCCCAAACTATCAGAAAGGCAATTATGGTAGGTTACGTCAGTTATTAGGAGAGGTAAACTGGGAAGATAGTTTTGGAAATAAAACTGCACAGGAGATGTGGGATATTTTTAAGGTTGTAGTAAAGGGTATAGTGATGCAGTGTATCCCTTACAAAGATATAAGGCAGAGAAACAGGAAGCCATTATGGTGGACTCATGAGATAGGTAGCCAGATCAGAGAGAAGAAGAGGGCATACAGAGAGTTGCAGAAAAGTGGGAAGATGTAGATTTGATTAGGTACAGACAGGTCAGAGATGATTTGAGTAAGGTTATAAAAAAGTAAAAGGCAGGCAGAGATAAAACTAGCTAGAGCTGGGAGTAAAGATCCCAAAAATTATATAGTTATTACAAGGTCAGTGATAAAAGAAATAAGGATAGGATTGGACCACTCAGAAAAGATGGTGTAGTAGTGGATCAAAATGAAGACATAGTAGAATTATTGAATGAACAATTTTCTTCAGTATTTACTAGGAAAGAATAGGAAATCCTGTTACAAACAGTGCGACGAGTAGTTTAAGAGCTTTAGAAAATATTGATATAAAACCGGGAATTGTTAGGAAATTTATTCTTGAACTAGACGATAGGAAAGCTAGTGGTCCTGATGAGCTACATGCCAGAGTACTTAGGGAGGGTGTAGACAGTATTTCTGAAGCACTTAAGTTAATCTTTGAAAGATCACTTAGGTTTGCTGAGATACCACAGGACTGGAAGTTAGCTAATGTTACTCCAATATTTAAAAAAGGTAGGAAGGATGATGCGAATAATTATAGACCGATCAGTTTAACTAGTATAGTATGTAAGATCCTAGAGAAAATCATTAAAGGTAGTATTTGGGAGCATTTAAATGAGAATAGATTAATTAGAGATACCCAACATGGCTTTAGATCAGGAGGTCCTGTCTTACAAATTTGCTCGATATCTTAGAATATATTACCAAGGAGTTAGATGATGGAAATAGCATAGATGTTATATATCTAGATTTTAGCAAGGTGTTTGATAAGGTACCGCATAGGAGGCTAGTGTACAAATTGAGACTACATGGGATAGGGGGTAGGTTAGTTGATTGGATTAGTGAATGGCTTTCTGATAGGAAACAGAGAGTAGTATTAAATGGGGCAATGTCTGAGTGGAAGGAAGTGGTTAGTGGGGTACCCCAAGGATCAGTGCTAGGACCTCTTCTTTTCTTGGTGTACATTAACGATTTAGATATAGGAATTAGTAGCAAAGTATCAAAGTTTGCAGATGATACTAAGATAGCATGTGCAGTACAGGGTGAAAAGGACAATTACAGAATACAACGAGACCTGGACAGGCTGATAGCATGGGCAGACAGGTGGCAGATGGAGTTTAATTCTAAAAAGTGTCAGGTTATGCATTTAGGTAAAGACAACACAAACTTTAACTATGAGATGGAGGGATGTTGGCTAGAGGCAGTAGAGGAAGGAAAGGATTTAGGAGTAGTGATAGACAGGACTATGAAATTTTCAAAGCAATGTTTAGAAGCAAGAAATAGGGCAAATAGGATCCTGGGTTTTATAAATAGAAATGTTAGTTATAAAAGTAAGGAAGTGGTGCGTAGCTTATATAATTCCTATGTTAGGCCCCATTTAGAGTATTGCATACAGGCCTGGTCACCCCACTATAGGCAGGATATCAACATGTTAGAAGCAGTTCAGAGAAGAGCAACTAGGATGATACCAGCTTTGAAGTGCCTGGAGTATAGAGATAGATTAAAGGAATTAAACATGTTTTCATTTGAGAGGAGATGTATAAGAGGGGATATGATAGAGTTATTTAAAATGTTCTCAGATACAAACTACATAGATGTGAGATCTTTCTTTACCTTAGAGGAGGAAGTAGGACTAGAAATCATGGCAGGAAGATTAGAAAGCAAGGCTGCAGGTTAGATATAAGAAAATATTTCTTTAGTCATAGGGTGGTAGACTTCTGGAATGCATTGCCAGAGACGGTTGTAAATAGCACTAGTTTGACAATGTTTAAAAACAGATTAGATAAGCACTTAAATTTATTAGATTTATAATTATGTATAGCGCTGCATGATAGTTTTTATAAGAAATTTACTATAGTTAAACAAGACATGATCCCCATGTATGGGGATTACAGATTGTAGAGGAATTCGCTGCAGGACTTAGCCCTGTTAATGGGCCAAATATTTAGAATTAGTATATAATGTATTGTGTACTTGTAAGTGTATCTTTAAGTACTGATGACGAGGTCGCTGTGCGACTGATACAGGATAACCTAGATGGGCCCTGGTGGCCCTTTGTTATCCTATTATTTATGTTATGTTAGGTTATGTTATGGTTGATCGTTCGCAAAAGGTCCTCCTCCACTTGGCCATGCATGTTCCACATACTATGAGGGAACATAGGGTTACAGCGACCATTGCAACGTTGGGGATGACTGATGTAGGTATCCTCGAAGTAGTTGAAGATTGGCTCCAACTTATCAAGGGTGGTGTCCTGTAGGGACTCAAATGCGTTTTCCACATTGGCAAGTGGGAAAAACGCAATGGCAGCTATCACTTGGGCTTGGAGCTCGACGTCACAGTTCATCTGGTATTGAACCTGTAGGCCTTCGCTTTGGATCATCCGGAGGATGTTCTGCCGTAGGTGGTAAAAACATCCGTTGATGGTAGCTGTTGGAAAGGCATCGGTAGCCAATTGCAATGTGGCACGCTTGAAGTCAATCATGATTATGTTTGGCTTCATGTTGGGACGCAGAGTTTTGACTTGGGTAAAGAGACGGTTATACACTTCTCGTGATTTATTTGGCAGCAGGGCAGAGACAGGGCACGAAAAAACCACCTGGACCTAGGGCATGGATTGTGTACAGTTGAAAAAACAATTCTGGGACAATTTTGAATATGCCATCCATGTATATATGCTCTGCATTTGAAAGAATGTCCAAGGTTCATGTAGTAGCAAACATGATTATTCTGTTGACGTCATCAGCACCACTGTCATGCTGCAAGAATTGTTCACCAGCAGAGGTGTGTTGGTTCTGAGGGGGGGGGTGTGGTAAAGGCTGGGGGGTTAAATACCACGTGGGAGGGGAGAATCACTGGAGGGGGGTAAAGGCCAGGGGTAATCATCGGGGGTGGGTAATCATCAGGGGCCGTATTTATAAAACTATGATTCGACATAAGGGAAACATAAGTCCACAAGATGGCGGACACCATGACTTACGTGAAACATAAGCCTTATGTCTCACGTTAGCTCATCATAAACTCGCGGTCCTGTTATGTTTGGCTAGGAGCAAGAACAGCATCGCTATGTTGAATCATAAGAGTCAACATGGCGGAGGCAGTTGGACAGCGACAACGCCACTTGAGAAGTTTTCGTGATCGTAGAGATGTGTTGGCTGAACTAAGTGACTCAGAACTGATACTAGGTATCAGTTAGAGCGTGCAGCCAAGATATATGGGGCTGACATGCAAGGATTCCTAGGGAAAGTGAACTCTAGCAGGTGTGTGAGAGGGAGACAGTGACAGCTGGATGCCGCCTTGAGGGGGGACAGTGGTTACTCCAGTAAAAAGTGGCTTCTGACATTATATCTTCGACCTCTGCCTGGCCCACACTCCAACTACAATAGGTAAGTTTTGCAACATTAATATTTTTCATATTAGACTGTTTCATTCATTCCATATTGCACATATACTATTCATTTTAGTGGGTTAGATTAGGGTGCTATTACATCTCATGGCATAAAGAAAAAGTTCTCAGCAAACTACTTGGTCACATTATAATACAGTGGTACTGGAAATTGTTAGCTCCTAAGACATTAGTTTTACCAAATTTATCATTAAGGTAAATCAGGTTAGGTTTAGTTAAGTTGGTTTCGATTAGGGAAGTATATAGTTGGTTTGATTAGATTTAGTTCATTGTTAAGGTAGATTTAATTATGCTTAGTTTGGTTACATTAGGTTTAATTTATTTTCATACCAAACTTGTCATCAATGCTAAGTAAGGTTTAGTTAATTTCCTATCAATTTGTTAAGATGGGTTAGGTTAGTTTTAGCTAAGTTAGGTATAGCCAAGTTAGGTTTATTTATTCATTTTTTTTTATTGTCATGTGTGAGAATTTTTATTTTGATAATTTTGATGTGCCTTGAATGAATCTAGTAACCATTTTCATTGCAAATCAATGTTTTACATGTTTGGGGTGATTAAGAAAATAGAAAAAAGATTTTCCTCCCCCCAAAAAAGTAGTTTCATTACAAAATGTTAGATAGGTGCACCTATATATATATATATATATATATATATATATATATATATATATATATATATATATATATATATATATATATATATATTATTTTACTTGTTATTTTTATTTATTAACTTTCTTTCAGAGATGGTGTTCAACCTCTACAACCCGTTGCTGCATTATCCACCAAGACGGTGGATGTCTCAGCACCAGCAGGAGGTTCAGCTGTGTTAGGCGTTGGAAGTGCTGCGGTAGCATTTCCATCTGTACTGTTACTGTTAGTTAAACCATCACAAGCATATTTATTGCAGATCCATCTCACTATCTATATAAGAGGTAAACAATACTCTCAAGGAGGAAGTATCCAAGACAAGGCACCCTTCCCTCTTCCTGCCCCCATACTCCTCATACACAGTGTAGAGAGCCAGCACTCAAGTGGGCCTTTTCTTTTAATCTCTCTTTTTTTTTTGCCCTTGGCTGGCTGTCTTCCCTACGTAAAGAAAAAGTGTATATGGTGTGTGTGTGGTTGCCTCATTTTTGCTGTCTTCCTCCTGGAGGAGGGTGTTGGCTTTGTCTATACATAGACAGATAGTTAATGTCCCTGCACTTCAGTTTTAAAGATATTTTGTATGCTCTTATTGATATTTTCAGCAGTAGGGTAATGTGCTGTTATTGTGCTGCAGACAGGTACTGAGTGCACTTGTCATTAAGTCACATTCATGTGTGGATGCATTTCTTGTGAGCTGCCATTTCCAACCATATACACACCTTCCATAATTGAATATCATCAGAAGTTCTTCAAATCAATAAGACCCATCAATTTGATTAGATTAAGTTATTGAAGTTATACTCTGTTAGTTTAGGGTTAAAGTTAGTTATGTGTAAGCTGGCAGAAGTTGTCCTTTACACCTGGAAGCATTAAATACAATAAATGGATAGTTTGTTGCCTGTGTTTCTCCAAACCTAAGCAGGGTGTTTATAAAGGAAAGCAAGTGGGCATTACTGAGTGTTGGAGGAGAGTGAATGTGAGGTATAGGAGGGTATGAAAGAAGTGGTGTGGTGTGTGGCAAATGAGAAAAGCAAAGGAGTGGAAAAAAAGGGTGTGTTCTCTTAATGTTACCTAGGATGTGGGAGGATATAGATATAAGGGTGGAATGGTTAATACCTTTCAAAACCAAGATGATCCATATGTGTATGGAATGATTTACTCACTCAAATTCTTGTTTATGTCATCAAGGGGCTTGGGAGATGGACTGCCTCCTACATCAAATAGACCCATTAGTAAAGTGACCACTAATATTCAATGCTTCACTACAAGCTTTTATAAAGCATAGCAATGTAGGCTTTCCTATCCAAAAATGGGGGGGGGAAATAATACCTTGCAGGCTTAGTTTATTAATTAACACTGCTGCCTTATTGTGCTTGCCTAAAAGTCTCTTTTACTTAAGTACCTTAAATAGGCTTGTGCAAGAAAAGCCAGTTTTACAAGTGCACATTACAAGTGCCATTACAGATTGTTACACCTTATCATTGTGAATATTTCTACCCCTAGACACACCTTCGATGCTTGAATATCAACACTGGAAATTATTCTTCAAATCAGTGTATCTTAAGTGATATTGTTAGTTTAGGATAAGTTAGGTCATTGGAAATTATTCTTCAAATCAATGTATCTTAAGTGACATTGTTAGTTTAGGATAAGTTGGGTCACTTAAGGTTGCTAGGTTGAAGTTAATGAAAATTACTTGCTGACACAACAGTTGCTGCTTCGTTTCCTCATCTGTGGTGAGTACATTCATCATGTCAGTAACAACCAACAACAAAATGAAGTAGCAGTATATGCGACTACACGTGCGTGGGTCATATGCTGTTTGTTTACATCAGGTGAAGTGGAGCCCGTGGACAGAGACACTATTATTGATTATGTTCGCCTTCAAATATACCTAAATTTCATATATTGTTAACCTTATTAATACAAAAATGCCTCAGACATGTTTATTTGTTCAAATCATCGTAACTGGATTAGTTTCAGTCCATAAGCTTCACCATTATGTTGCAGTTGGCATCCCTGCGCTAAGTTGAGCTAATGATGAGGGGTTACTGATAGTGGTGCAGTTGGCATCCCTGCGCTAAGTCGAGCTAATGGTGAGGGGTTACCGAGCCATAACTTTGCCACCTATGTCTCATCATAGCTATGATCGCTTATGTCATGACTTATGTCTCGCTAACGAAAGTTTTATAAATACGGGCCCAGGGGGGAAATGGCCTGCTTCGAGAAGGGATAGAACGTGGAAGATATGGAGAAAAGACAAACGTCTAAGGAAGTGGCAAGACTACATCAGAGAAAAGAATAACTATGTTAAAATATGACGAGAAGAACAGAAAAACTACAAGAAAAACATAATAGAAAAATGCAAGGATCAGACAAAGATCTTTTATAGATATATAAACTGAAAGTTAAAAAACAAACACGAGATACAGAAACTAGTTTATGAAAATAATTATTACAGTGATGAATTTGAAATGGCTGAAATAATGAAACTGCACTTTCAAGAAGTTTTTACAAAAGAAAAAAACATTAATTATGAAGAACTAGGAAATAAATCTCCTGTGATGAGACATCGTTATTTTGGAGCAATAATGATACAACTAAGAATTTCGGAGCAAGAAATAATGATACAACTAAGAAATTTAGATGTAAGAAAACCACATGGTCCAGATGGAATTGCAAATTAGATATTGAGAGAGTGTAGAGAAGAACTGGCAAATAAGGTCTACAATATAATAAAATGTTCTACTGAAAAGGAAAAAGTACCAGAAGACTGGAAAAAAGCCAATATTGTGCCAATATTTAAAGGAGGAAATAAGGAGAACCCAGCAAATTACAGGCCAGTGTCTCTAACAAGTACAATAGCTAAAATATGTGAATGTGTGATCAAAGAAAGATGGACCAAACATTTGGAAAAAAATATAATTAATGAAAGACAATTTGGCTTTACAAAAGGAAGATCATGTGTAACATACCTTATATGCTTTTACTCTAGAGTCATAGACATAACACAGGAAAGAGATGGATGGGTTGACAGTGTATATTTTTAATTAAAAAAAGCATTTGATAAAGTTCCACACGGAAAATTAATAAGAAAACTGGAAGATATAGGGGGAATAAAAAGAAAATTGCTGGAATGGATGAAGGATTTCCTAACTGGAAGAACTATGAGTGACAATTAGAGATAAGGAGTCCACCTGGAAGAAAGTTATAAGTGGGCTTCCACAAGGTTATGTTTGCAATATACATAAATGACATGGACAAAGGAGTAGAAAGCTATATGAGTTTCTTTGCAGATGACGCAAAACTTTCGAAGAAAGTTGGGTCGTACGATAATGGTAGAACTCTACAGCAGGACTTAGATAGACTATGGGAATGGAGTAAAAGATGGGAGATAGAATTCGACATTAAGAAATGTAGCATAATGGAAATTGGGAAGAGCAAAAATAGGATAACAAGACAATATAAACATGGAGAAGAGAAGATTAAGAAGGTGGAAAGTGAAAAGAACCTGGGAGTTCTCATAACAAAAGAAATGTCCCCCAATAAACATATAAATAAAATTGTTGGTGAGACCTACAACTTACTGAGAAATATTAGAATTGCATTCTCATATACATTATTGATGAAGATATGATGAAAAAGTTATTGGTATCCCTGATCAGACCACGACTGGAGTATGCAGCAGTACTGTGGTCACCTAACACAATGAAAAATATCAGGAAAATTGAAAGGATACAAAGAGCGGCCACCAAACTGGCCCCAACCTTGTCGGCTCTTACATATGAAAAGAGACTGGAGAGACTGGAATTACCAACACTGGAGCAGAGAAGAGAAAGAGGCGACTTGTTGACCATCTACAGAATAATTAATAATATGGAGCTTCCTGATAGGATCGACCTGCTGAAGAGGGCCAGAAGGGACACAAGAGGACATGGACTAAAACTCACAAAAGACAACTACACAAGAGACTTCAAGAAAAACAGCTTCCCCCATAGAGTGATAGATATATGGAACGGACTGGACAGAAAGGTGGTGTGTGCAAAGTCTATACACAACTTTAAGAGAAAATTAGACACTGTGAGATACAGAGACGGAACAACACGAGCATAGGCTCCCCTCCCGTAAAATACAACTAAGTAAATATAACTAGGTAAACACACACACACATGTGTGTAACAAATTTATTGAGTTTCTGCTCTAGAATAGTTGATAAAGTACAAGAGAGAGAGGGATGCATTGACTGTATTTATTTAGATTTAAAAAAGGCATTTCATAAAGTGCCACATGAAAGATTACGGTGGAAGTTAGAGGAGAAGGGTGGCTTAAAAGGAAGCACATTGAGATGGATGGAAAATTACTTGAGGGGGAGAGAAATAAGGACGGTAGTTAAAGATATGAAGTCTAATTGGAGAGCAGTAGACAGCGGAGTGCCGCAGGGGTCAGTATTGGCGCCAATACTTTTTCTTATATATATAAACGACATGCCAGAGGGAGTGAACAGCTACATAAATCTGTTTGCGGACAATGCGAAACTGTGCAGAGTCATAAAACAAAAAGAGGATTGTGAAATACTGCAGGAAGACTTAAACAAGATCTGGAAATGGAGTAAAAAATGGGAGATGGAATTCAATGTGGACAAAAGCCATGTCATGGAAATGGGAAAAAGTGAAAGACGACCAGTGGGAATCTATAAGATAGGAGATGGAGTAGAACTAGAAAAGTAAAAAAGGAAAAGGACTTGGGAGTGATGATGGAAGAAAACAATCAACTAGTAAGCCATATTGATAGAATTTTCAGAGACATAATTTACTAAGGAATATTGGATTAGCATTTCACTACATGGACAAAGAAATGATGAAGAAATTGATAAGTACTATAATAAGACCCAGATTGGAATATGCAGGAGTTGTGTGGATCCCCCATAAAAAGAAACACTTAAGGAAATTGGAGAGACTACAAAAAATGGCTACAAGAATGGTTCCAGAAGTTAAAGGGATGACATATGAGGAGAGACTAAAGGCTATGGATCTACCAACCCTGGAACAGAGAAGAGAGAGAGGGGATCTGATACAAGTTTATAAATTAATTAACAGAATGGATCAAGTGGATAATGAGAAACTAATCCTGAGAGAAGAATATGACATTAGAAGCACAAGATCGCATAGTAAGAAACTGAGGAAGGGAAGATGTCTGAAAGATGTTAAAAAATATAGTTTCCGCAAAGATGTGTTGAGACTTGGAACAGTTTGAGTGAGGAAGTGGTGTCAGCAACGAGTGTGCATAGTTTTAAAGAAAAACTGTATATGTGTAAATATGGAGACGGGGCCACACGAGCATAAAGCCCAGGCCCTGTAAAACTACAACTAGGTAAAACTAGGTAAATACACAGCAACCACGGACTGTACTGGATGTGTCCACCGGCGCTCTATGAATTAGTTGAAGACAATGAGTTTTCAGCACTGCCCAACAATTACCTTTGTGATTTTGTGCAGGGCTCAAGCAAGGGTTATTGTCTGAGAGATCTCTTGTCCAGTGAGTGTGTTTTATGAGAATTTGTGGGGAGGGAGTGATGGCCTCGTAATGAAGTGGTGATCAGCTGATAAGTAAACAAACATGGAACGGGTAATAGAAAGGGAGAGAACACCAGAATGAGGCTCTTTTCATGGATTTATGATACACCAGCAGAAATAAGGAACATAATAAACATAGAGGAAAAGTTGGATCGCATTTTAAAAGACAACAACATATTCCGCAAAGAAGTATAGACCTTAACCAAGGAAAACAGCAGTTTGTTGAAGGAAAAGATGGATCTGGAAAGTAAGTATGCAATCTTAGGCAAGCAGTGTGTGGAGTTACGAAAGAGAATTACAGAGATGGAAAGAAAGTTCTGTGAGGGGGAAAAATGGGGGAAGCAAGTCTGCATTTCTCTGATTGATTCGAGGTTTGAGGAGGCGAAAAAAAATAATGAGGAGGTGCACACCAAGTTGTACAATACAACTAGGTAAATACAAAATCAAGATAATACGAGACAGACATCCACATTGTGTTCTGTTCTGATATTACTCCAAACCAACAAGAATATCTTTTGCCTAGAGTGTTAGCTAAAGGTAAGAGCTATGTTTTAAAGCTGTTCTGTCTATGTAGCAAGGATAAAATG
Organism: Portunus trituberculatus; assembly: GCF_017591435.1. Taxonomy (NCBI): domain Eukaryota; kingdom Metazoa; phylum Arthropoda; class Malacostraca; order Decapoda; family Portunidae; genus Portunus; species Portunus trituberculatus. The sequence continues at coordinate 29,547,340 of NC_059304.1, forward strand.
TCAATAACATGGAAAAAAGAGCAAGAAACAAAGTGAGATCATAAATAGATGAAGGTGAGGAGTGATTATTTACTCTCCCCAGTAGATTTGATTTTCCTAGACATGATTTCTCAGGCTTCAGACTGGAGGACAGTTTTGATGACCGAAACACCAGAGAAAGTCTACTGAGGAGGAGGGTCATACACCTGGAGTACCTAGTGAAAGAACTAATAGCTAGGTTAAAAATCGTGGAAAAGGATAATGAGATCATGAAGGCATTTATAGAAGTGAAGAAGAAAAACTATGATGACCTGAAGAACAGTCTGTGCAAGTGAAAAGGAAAATAGAAGATAGTGAAGATCAAGTAAGGGAAACAAGTGAAATGCAAAATTGTTGGAAGATGGACCAGGATCAACACAAAGTTAATTTTAAAAAGATTATAGAAAATTGACCAAGGAAAGGGAAGAGGAGGTTGCCAAAATGGTAGTAAAGGTAATTAGGGAAAAGGAAGATTTGGTCAGGGATACTGTGGAAAAGAAAAAGTATGTTGTTATCTTTGGATTAAAGGAAAAGTTATGCCAATTAGATACACAAAAGAGAAGCATATGAGAAAAAAGCAGGCTGAGAGAGTAGTGAGGGAGGTGAAGGATGATGAAGAAGGCAGCAAGGGATTGAGTGAAGAAACTGAAGAAGTCTAAAGACTAGGGAAATACGAGGAGGGAAAAACACATCCGTTAAAAATTAAAATATGATCGCAAGGAAGCACTGAGGAAATCCTGGTAGGCTCATGGAGGCTGGAAAGGAAAGAGGTGTCTAAAAAATGTATAGTTGAAATGCGATCTAAATGAAGAGAAAAGAGCTAAACTCAGGCAACTATAGGAAACAGCCAAAGGATAAAACTTAAACAGAACAGCAGAAGAGAGGATGAGCTACTGGAAGGTCAAAGACATGAGACTGAGGAAGTGCTACACAAGAAAGGAGAACAAAAGGGAAATAAGTATAACTGTAGAAAAGGAAGAGTATCAAAAGTTGCATACACAAACATAAATGGCATTTTAAAGGCAAAAATAGAGTTGAATGATTATTTAAGAGAAAAAAAATTGTGGGATTAACTGAGACAAAATTGTATGAAAGTCTTGAAGCATTGGATATTGGGTATTTTTTTTCTCTTTTTCTTTTGTGGCCTATAGTGCCTGTAGATTTTACTTGAAGAGTACGGGAAGTGCTGTTCAGCACCATTAGTGGTGCTGGCAATTTTATTTATAGTGGTACCCATATTAGGGTCCACATCACCATCCAAGTGCATCTTTGGTGTAACCACCTAGAACCTGTGTATCATGGTGACATATAGGTAACTTTAAACCATTCAGCAAATGGCAAAGTTTCAAGGCAGTATGTGGTGGGATTTGAACCTACACATGGATGTCTGCCCGATCCCACGCTCACTAACTTATCCACTATGCCACTGCCTCCCTGAATAAATGCAATATTTGGAAGAAGAATAGAGAAACAAAAAAAGGAGGATGAATACGTTACTTGTAAAGAAAGAGCTACAGGTGGATGAAATAACTTATGGAGAAGGGAGTGCTGAAGTGCTGAAAGCATGAGTAAGAATTCAAGGAGAAAGTAAAAAGGAACTTTGCTTTTATGTCCCACCCTGAAAAAACTCATGGGGAAATGAAGAATGCAGGAACATATTTAAAGATACCAAAAAATGTTTACAGAGGCTAACTGAAAAGAGTAGAAACATAATAGTGATGGATGACTTTAATTGCAAGGAACTGTGGGAAGACCTGTCAACTGAGGGAGGAGAAACATATTGGGGACAAACACTATTGAATATAACCAAACTCAGTGGGTGAGGGAAAGCACAAGGTTTACAGCAAATGAAGAACCATCATGATTAGACTTAGTGTTTACTAAAGAACCAGAGACACTAGAATACTTGGAAAACAAGAATCCACTTAGTAAAAGTGATCATGTATTGTTTGAATTCAGGCTGAAAGAAGGACTGGAAGAAATTAGGAACAAAGACTATAAAACTTGAAGGTACAATTACAATAAAACTAACTTTGGAGAATTAAGAAAATACTTTGAATAAGCAGACTGGACTGAATTTTATATATCAGAAAAAATTGAAAAGACAAGTTTAATATTTTAATGAAGAGGTATAATGAAGGAATAATGAAACATGTGCCAATCAAGAAAAAAGACAAGCCTAGACACAAGGAGTGGTTTAACAAAAAAAATATGAGTTAAGAGAAAAAGCCTGGAATAGATAGAGAAGAAAAAGAAGACAAAATCATTGGTTAGACTACAGAGGATCCATTACAGTAAAGACCAGTGTCACTGACCAGTGTAATAGCAAAAATATGTGAAAGGATAATAAAGAAGAAATGCAGAAACACGTAAGGAAATTAGAGAGAATACACACGGCAGCAACAAAGTTTGCCCCAAGTTTAAGTGAACGGTCATATGAAGAAAGGCTACGAATACTATGTCTTAGAACCTTAGAACAGAGAAAGGAAAGAATAGATCTAATAGCAGTGTACAGAACAACAAATGGACTGGAAAAATTAGATAGAGAGGACTTACTATTCTGAGAGAACAGTGGGTGGTGGGTGGATTCTATCCAGGTGAGGAGTGAGTGCCCTCTACCTCCCATAACTCAATTCCCTTCTGTTTCTGCTGTCTTTGCCTCCCTTTCTGTCCTTTCTAAGGCAGCCAGGGTTTATACCCCCAAGGATAACAGTGTCCCTGCCCAAGGTTGACCTAGCTGGTTGGGGTGGTGCTTGCAACACCTCCCTGTAAAAAAGTCTCCAGCCACTACCAGAGTTGGAGGCAGAGGTAGGGGTTGAGGCTCTAGGCGCAAGCAAGCCTCTAGCTACGACCCCGATCCGGTTTTGCTGGGGGAATCTGACTGTGCAAATCCCTCAGGTGCCGAGGCAACAGTGGGGCTTGACTACCCATAAGAAGGATGCAGGGGAAAACTTGTGAGATTCCTGTGTCCTGAATGGGACAGGAGGATCCCCCCACCTTATTTTCAGCTTGTTTTTTTTTTATGCAAGAGGGAAGACTGCCAAGGGCAACAAAATGTTAGAATAAAAAAGGCCCACTGAAACTGCAGGTCCCTAAAAGAATTGAAAGAGTCAGCCAAAAGCCAAGGACAAATGTCTTGACACCTCTCTCTTAAAAGAAGTCAAGTCATAGGAAGATAAAAATACAGAAGCAGGTAGAGAGTTCCAAGGTATGAATGATTGAGAATACTGGTTAACTTTTGTATTACAGAGTTAGACAGATAAGGGACGAGAGGAAGAAGACAGCCTTGTGCAGCGAGGCTGCAGGAAGAGGGATGGCATGCAGTTAGGAAGATCAGTAGAGGAATTAGCATGAAAATAGCAACAAAAGATAGAGATGCAACATTTTGGCAGTGAGAAAGAGGCTGAAGACAGTCAGTCCAAGGAGGTGACTTGACTTGATGAGACAATAAGCTTTTGATTCCACCCTATCTAATAAAGCTGTATGAGTGGAATCCCCAAACATGCAAAGAGTACTCCATACAAGGACGGATAAGGCCCCTGTACAGAGTTAGCAGTTGAAGGGGGCAAGAAAAACTAGTGGAGACGCCGCAGATGCCTAACTTTATATAGAAGCTGTTTTAGCAAGATACGAGATGTGAAGTTTCCAGTTAAGATTATAAGTAAAGGACAGACTGAGGATATTCAGTGTGGAAGAGGGAGACTGTTAAGTGTCATTGAAGAAGAGGGAATAGTTGTCTGGAAGGTTGTGTCGAGTTGATAGATGGAAGAATTGAGTTTTTGAGGCATTAAAAACTACTAAGTTTTCTCTGCTCCAATAAGAAATCTTAGAAAAATCAGAAGTCAGGCATTCTGTGACGTAACTGTATGATCTGTTGACTTCCTAAAGGGTTGGTCATCTCTGAAAGGACGTGGAAAGATGTAATGTGGTATCATCAGCATAGGAGTGGATAGGACAAGAAGTTTGGTTAAGATCATTAATGAATAATAGAAAGAGAGTGGGTAATATGACAGAACCCTGAGGAACACCATTGTTAATAGATTTAGAAGAGCAGTGGCTGTCTACCATGGCTGCAATAGGACAGTTAGAAAGAAAATTCAAGATAAAGTTGCAAAGAGAAGGCTAGAAATCGTAAGAGGACAGTTTTGAAATCAAAGCTTCGTGCCAGACTCCATCAAAAGTTTTTGATATGTCTAACACAACGGCAAAAGTTTCACCAAAATCTCTAAAAGAGGATGACCAAGACTCAGTAAGGAAAGCCAGAAGATCACCAGTAGAGTGACCTTGACGGAAGCCATACTGGCAATCAGATAGAAGATCGTGAAGTGACAGATGTTTAAGAATCTTCCTATTGAGAATTGATTCAAAACCTTTAGACAAGCAAGAGATTAAAGCTAAAGGATGGTAGTTTACGGGATTAGAATGGTCACCCTTTTTAGGAACAGGCCGAATGTAAGCAAACTTCCAGTTAGAAGGAAAGCTAGAAGTTGATAGACATAGTTGAAAGAGTTTGGCCAGGCAAGGTGCAAACATGGAAGCACAGTTTTGAGAACAAGAGGAGGTATCCCCATCAGGTCCATAAACCTTCTGAGGGTTTAGGCCAGCGAGGGCATGGAAAACATCATTACAAAGAACTTTAATTGAAGACATGAAATAGTCAGAGGGAGGAGGAGAGGGCGGGACACCAGAATCAACCAAGGTGGAGTTGTTAGCAAAGGTTTGAGAGAAGAGTTTAGCTTTAGAGACAGATGAGATGGCACTGGTTCCATCAGGATGAAATAAAGGAGGGAAAGATGAAGTTATTGATGTTTTTGGCCAGATGCCAGAAGTCAAGAGGGGAGTTGGAGTTTGAAAGATTTTGACATTTTTTATTTATGGAGTGTTTGGCAAGTTGAAGAATAGACTTGGCATGATTCTAGGCAGAAATATAAAGTGCATGAGATTCAGGAGATGGAAGGTTCAAGTACCTTTTGTGGGCAACCTCTCTATCATGTATAGCATGAGAACAGGCTGTGTTAAACCAAGGTTTAGAAGGTTTAGGTTGAGAAAAAAAATGAGGAATGTACACCACCCATGCCAGACACTATCATCTCTGTTATGTGCAGACATCCAGCACATGCTTGTCAGATTATTGTCCTTACACAACATGTCAAATTGCATGAACAGTGCTACTGCATTAGGTTCTGCCACAAGCTTGGTGCTACGCAAGTGCAAACTATCCAGGAGATTCAGCAGGCCTTTGGCAATGAAGCCATGGGAATAGCACAGATAAAGGAGTGGTGTAACTACTTAAAGCAAGAACAAACTTCAGCGAGAGCAAGTCATGGTCTGGGAGGCCATCCACCAGGAAGAACAAAGAATTAATTGCGAATATTCATCGAATAGTGAAGGATGTCTGTCATATAACCATCAACGAGATTGTCAGAGATGTAGGAATAAGAACAGGATCATTTCATACAATTTTAACAGAAGATCTGGCCATGCGACGAGTGCCTGCAAAATTTGTTTCCAAGTTGCTGGTGGAACAGCAGAAACAATTCTGCCTGGGAATTGCACATGACCTGCTTGACTGTGCTAACAGTGACTCTAACTTCATGAAGACCATCATTACTGGTGATGAGACATGGGCATATTGATATGACCCAGAAACAAAATTTCAGTCATCACAACAACCCTGAAAGGGAAGCGCTTTGAGTCGAGAGAGGAAATTGAAAAAATGACGGCAAAGCTCTACAACATTCCAATTTCAGTATTCCAGAAATGTTACCAATAGCGGCAGGACTGCTGGGAGAGTACTTTGAAGGTAATTAAATACAGTTTTTGAAAAGTACACAATTCTTTTCTTTATGCACCAAGGTTGCATACTTTTTGAATAGACCTTGTATATATATATATATATATATATATATATATATATATATATATATATATATATATATATATATATATATATAACACTACAGAAGCATGCAAATTTCAAATTATGTAGTTGCATACCTAATCCATGCAAGTGCTGTCAAATAATTTAAGGTAAAGCTGGATAATAAGGTGTATAAAATATGCAATAGAGTGGTTAATTTTTTAACATTCTTTTGCTGCAAACCACTAAATAAACAATGCACACACACAGAATGTAAGACATAAAATACAGTACATTCAGACACACATACACACACTTTTCAAAATGTTTATAAAAATTCACATGGATATAATAATTTTTGCTACTCTAACAATAAAAACAACACCAAACAACAGCCATCCAAATTTTTGTGGTCGGTGATCTACTTTTGATTCAATTCATCAAAATATGTGTGATCTGTAAAATACCTTGTTGGTCAGCCAAAGAAGAGATTCCAATAGAAGAAGAAGGCCATTATGAGCAAAATATATTGCAGGAGCTGCGGCAACTCCCTCTCCATTTCTGCAACAGCAATGGAATGAGTCAGTAGCATGCCCTGAGGGCAGGGTGGTGGCAGATACTCTCTTTACCCTTATTGATGACTATAGTCATTGATCACATTTTTAACCACTTAACTGAATATATGACATTACTTTTGTAATATGTCATCAAACATGCCTGTTTTTCTTTAAAAGAATTAATTTAACAAACCTGATTATTATTACAAAGAAAATAATTCCTACTATTTAATTTGGAAAACAATGCAGATGTAATAATAAATTTACTTTGTGGATGAACATAAAAGGTTCACAAACATTAAATTCATGAATTGACTCATTCCATTGCTAGGCTGCTGTATACAGTGATAGAAAATAAACAAAATCATTATCACCCTTTTCCTATCATTTTAAAAGAAAGTAATCCTCTAGACTAAAGCTATATAATTAAGCAAAAACATTATATTACAAAATAATATATGCATATCTATATGCTTCTTATGCCCTCCCATAATAACATCAATATAATATAATAAAATCACCTGAAGACAACATAAATAAAACTTAATATGCAGGCTTAACTGATCTAAGAAGGATAACAATGAAACAAATAGTGCCATAATCTTGACCATCTGATCTTCAGTACACCATCAGGCATATTCATGATCAAGTTCCTACTAACACTGTACTAATAGCAGTTATTTCCTCAACTTTTTTACAATTTCATCAAATTTTTGATGTTCCTATTTGGCCATGTTATGGTTGAGACAACAGCAAAAGTGGTAAACATCTTGCTTGCAATGCCATGTATTACATAATTATTACTGTACATACTAATATTTTTGCCTTGGATGGGCAATGACACTACCAGTAATTAATATTAAAGATTCAACATGATGCAAAAATACATCTAATGGAACATTAAGTAGCCAACCCAATGATAGAAGCTGTTCTAATAGCTGTGATGGTAGTAATATCATAACATTAAATGGGATTACGTCTGTTTTCAAGAGGCAATTTTTGGTGATGGACCTCACTAAAAACATAAAAAAATACATAATCCTTGCAGTGGCCAAGACCTCAACTGACTCTGTCACTGTTAACCTTAAATGGGAACGTGACTCCACCTGGAGTCAGGAATTAGTGGTTTTGAAAAGAGCGTGCCATTTTCCTGCACACTTAGCTTCGAGGTCTATGGGTCTGAGTCAAGTGTTTGTTGGTCATCAGATCTAGAGGAAGACAGCTGAGCTCCTTGGTAATGCTCTTTTCTTCCTAGGTAAAGGCTGTGACACCAGGTGGACCAAAAAAGTCTGTTTATGAAATATCAACTCATGAACATATGTAGGGGGGAAAACATTGTTTATAGGCCCGTATATGTGATATACATGGCAGTAGTACCTCTAACTCATGCTAAGTTCACTGGGATTTGATAAGAGTCCTGCTACAATTGTTCCCTCGTTCTACATGTGTGTAATAGTTTTTACTATTTTTTCTTCTGATTTCTTTCATAGGTAAATTTGACTTGTGACATCCCTGTGGATTGTCTGATGACAATACAGTAGTTGTCGGCTGAGGAAACTGTATGTCTCACTGGTGCAATAACATTCACTGAAGCCTATTAGCCAGTCACAGCTGACTTCATTTTTTATAGAAAATTACATTTTCAAGAATCACCTTTCTTTGGTTCAGAGCACCACAATTGCAATGGAGAGCATACAATTTATACATAATTTAAAAATAATGGTTTCAATAATATGTTCAAGCAAAAGTTATTATGATAAACCATGTTGTGGGTATGCATGTTCTGTTTATTTAACTGTTTATATATCAAAATTAGAAACAAAGATTGTTCATTTTCATTTTGTCAGAGACACCACAACTGGGAAGTAAACTAGGAATTATACACTATTTCTTAGAAAGTGCAATAATTTTAGTTTGAGAAAATTCAATTTTCTTACTTTTAATTCCAAGGAATTCCTATTTATACACTATATGGCAAAGTCACTATTTTTTTCAATATCTTTTAAAAATAAATCATGAAAATCAAATATGAACATAAATTTGTATGTTTTCACTTTCATTGTCTGACAAGATGTTTTCTTTTTTAAATCTGATCAAGTGTAACTCAATAAAGATGATCTATATATATTTTTTGCAATATTTTTGCAGTGGGTTCAAATGGAGTGAGGACACAATTAGTGAGTGAAATTGGTTGTTTCTGTTAAAGGGTTAAAGAATGGCCCTTTAACAAGCTTTGGCTAGAAAGAAATGAAGAGTTCTCAGGCATGACATGAACTTCTGAAATAGTGTCACTCCCAAAATCCAGCAAGTACCACCAAAGGACCGTGCTAACCATCTGAGCCTCAAAAACTAGAATAAGATGACCATCTCAACAACAAATAGAGGAAGAACTGTAGAAGTGTCTCAAGAGAGCTTAAAAGATTTTGACATTTCTTACTGAAGAAGCAAGTTTTGGCAAATTGAGGACAGATTTTGCATGATTTTGAGATGAAATATAAAGAGCAAGAGTTGCCAGGAATGGAAGGCTATTGTATCATCTTCTTGGACAGCTTACATGAGAAGCAAGCTAAGTTGAAGCAGAGCTTTGAGCTTTGGGATGTGGAAAGTGCCTCCATGCTGAGTTGTTCACCTTAGTAATCTGCTCTGCACAAAGAGAAGGATCCTTTTCAGAGGAGAAACAGTAATTCCCAAGAAAATCAAAATAGTACCACCTTGGATCCTCTAACTAAGCAGACTTGTAGTGCCAGAAACACCTCCACTTTGATATATCCTGAGACAATACTGGAGTGATGAGACAGGATACAAAAATAGAATTATAATTTGAAAAATAGTTTGAAAGTTTGACAGAATAAGGTGAAGGATTAGATAGTATGAAAATATTGAGAATGTTGGGTGGATCTCTAAGGCAATCAGGAATATGGAGGTGTATCAATTGTTTAAGGTGGCATAAAAAAAAACAATAATCTCTGTGTAAGCCTAATCCAAGTTATCTGAAAATTAGAGTTACCTAGGAGATTTTCTTTTCAGATTTTGCATGCCTGTTACCATTAACAGTTGAAAAGGTCTTTGTAATGCATTACATAAATAAGTTCTACATGCATAGCACATGCACACACACATACACACACACAGCACAGCATACCTCACACGTCTCTCATGGTCCTCTATAACAGCCATTTTATCTGCCATTAACAACATCCTCAGCATCTTAATTGACATGCAAGACACAGCCTTGCTTTTAGAAGCTATGGTAGAGTTACGAAACAACAATAAGGGATACAGAGTGAATGAAAGCTGAGGGAGAGACAGTCACACATCTGCTGTCAGCTGCATAACCCAGATCTTGGCATCAGCAGCCTGACCAGCAGTGCCACAGCACACACACCCATTTCACATACATAATGGCTCAGACAACTCTTCATATCACTAGGATGATGAAAAACCTATCAGTGGTATTTTAGCAGCATATACAAAGAGTGGCTTAAAATTACTTACTCAATCAAAAGACAAAAATATATTTACCAGTGCTCTCAAGATAAAACTTGAAAAAAAAAAAAAAAAAAAAAAAACATGAAAATGTCCAACATAACCAATTTCCGGCTTATTTGGGTCTGCATTCACTGTACTATACCTAAGTTAAATGGCTGTTAACTATATTGGTCAATGAAACGAAGATAGCTCAAGTTGGTAGTGAAATCTCTGAGTATGGAGATTCAGCATTAGGGAAATGATAAGAATGTGTTCCATTAAGAAGTCAAGTAAATATAGAACTTTATACAGTCAAAGGAGTTAGGTGAGAGAGAGAGAGAGAGAGAGAGAGAGAGAGAGAGAGAGAGAGAGAGAGAGAGAGAGAGAGAGAGAGAGAGAGAGAGAGAGGGGGGGGGAGGGGGGAGAATTAATTTGTAACAATAAAGTCTTATCCAGATGGTGGAAAATTCTTCAGCCTCAGAAACATGAACATGAAGAGCATGAATATATGAGCAGTAAAATTATTATCAACACAAACATAACCACTACTGAAAACAGGGGAAGTATACAATAACAGAAAAAGGATTACTGTCAGTGGCCTCAGATACCTCAATCTCTATAAGGAATAGGTGAGGCTTGGATGAAGTGAGGTAAAGTTTTACTAAAGAGATGTCAGATCTAAAACCATGATCACTGTAGCAATTAATAAAGATAAATAGAAGATATCATGACACCTCAGAATTGTATCTAAAGAAGAGCCTTGCTTTTATCGAGAAGGTTGATGTGGCAGCATGAGTGAGTTTAATTTTTGGTCTCAAATGTTAGAGAGCAGAGGAAGTTAAGATAAAAGGAAGCACAAGGATTGTGACATAAAGATGTAAGTATAATCGTAGTGTAGAATGGATATAATACTTTAATATAAAGAGTGGTTTTAGTACATACACCATACTGATTAAAGGATGATGATTAAACCAACTTTTTAATATCAGCTAATTTTATTTAATTTCTTGGTACCTGGTGACAACTGATTAAAAAGTTATCTATAAATCTCTAGTTGAATAAAAAAAATAAATAAGATTAATGAATAAACTAATAAATAAAAAGATAAACTCTTCTAAAGATCTAGTACTAACTGCCGTTTTTTTTCCATTGTTTCAATTATTAATAATTGGTTTGCTTTCTTTGGCATCAATTTATCACTGAACATAAAATGACATTTTTATGACTAAAATGTAGTTTTTCACTTGCCTGTTCCTTCTTCTATAGGCAATGAACACATTGTCTCCTTGAGTCTGTCAGTGACTAAAAAATTAACCCCCCGGATGTAAGTTGATGTGCTGTTTTCCTATTCCTCCCTGCGGTAGCAATCTTCACATCCCACTTCTCTATGACCATGAGAAAAAAACTCAAAAGAAAAACACTGTATGGGGAGGAAGGGCGGGAGTGTGTGTAGAAGGAACAGGTAAGTGAAAAGATACATTTTAGTTAGAGAAATGTCATTTATTTCACATAATACCTGTTCCCTCTACTATAGAAAGATTCCCACACTTAAGCGGTGGAGCAATGCTGAGTAAGGGGTTGACCATGGGTGAAAATGTCCACAAGGATTTGTGACTCTTACCAGGCATGTGTGTAAGTCATGCAGGGAAGAACACTGGGTAGTGCCGTCGTAGCGTCTTCCAATAGGAGTGTGGCACAAAGCAGCAGACGTTAAGGGACGATGCTGCCAGCCGCCATGATGGGTTCCGGGGAAAAGATCCCATCCTGGACCCTGTGGACTGCCCTAAGGTAGTGAGTGGCAAAAACAGACTGCGTTCGTCAGCAGATGACTGCCATTTACGTCAGCCATTACCTTGTTAGTGGACACAGTAACGACGTTGCCACACTCCACACATTGTGTGCTCTTACCCAGAGTGTAGGTCCCAGGTGATCAGGAAAATCCTCATGAGCTGCCCGTGTCAACTGCTGGAGAAGTAAGAGATGGCTGTCTTGGAGAGAGGGCAAATGTGGTCTTGGACCGAGAGAAAAAGGTGCCTAGGACAGGGACGTCCTGTGAAGGTACCACCGCAGAGCACAAACAGGACAGAGGAGCTGTTCATTGTTATTGGAGCAGACAGCCTCTGAAAGACTTGTCAGAACGAACTCCCGGGAAGTGGATTAGATGGGGCCTCTGTCTTGGCAACAAAATCAGGAAGATAAAACAGCATCATGTCATGACCCTGAACTGCAACCTGAGTGGACAGAGCCTGAATTTCCCCAACTCTCTTGGCTGTTGCCAGAGCCAAAAGAAAGAGAGTCTTCTGGGTCAAGAACCGGAGAGAGGACTGGTCTAATGGCTCAAAGGGAGCACCAACAAGGTGCCATAAGACAACGTCCACATTCCAAGGGGGCACTGTGGGCATTGGCCAGCATACTCTCTGCCCACAGGTGCAAATGACCTCCTGTAAGAGAGGTTGAGAAGAGGTCAAAACCTTTCAGACAGAAGACACTAGCCTTGTATCCTTTCACTGCCGATAGCAAAAGGTGACAGTCATGGTGCAAGTGGAGAAGGAAGTCAGCAAATTTTTTTACTGGAGGGTAATTCACAATGGTTGAACGCCGTCAAGATCCCACCAGGAGCTTCGTAACTCTTTGGGAATAGCCCTGATAACAGAGGAGTCGCTAGACAGTTTCCATGAGGTCAGCTGAAGCACGTGGAAATGGCATGGAAGCAATGGAAGTGAGGCTGCTGCAGGTCTGTCCGTGTTGGGAGGAGGCAGGGAGTGTCGATGGTCGCCTGTAGCAGATCTGGGAACCATTCCTTACGTGCCTAGAATGGTGCAATGAGTGGTGCAATGAGGATGATGGATGTCCCCTGTGACAACCGGAGCTTGGACAGAGGTTGCCTGATCGCCAGAAACGGTGGAAAGGCATATAGACCCATGTGGTCCCAAGAGAAGAGAAAAGCATTCATGACAATGGCCATGGAATCTGGGATTGGAGAGACAAATGCAGGGAGCCTGAAATTCTGGCTGGTGGCGAATAGATCCACGAGGCATCCCCCAAAGTTGCCACAGGGCTCGACATACATCGTGGTGAAGAGTCCACTCTGTGGAAAAGACCTGTGACTCCCAGGTGAGGGAATCTGCCACCATGTTGCAAGATCCACTGATGAATTGAGGCCTGCGAACAATAGCTCTGTCCTCTGTCCAACGCAACGTCTGCTGCGCTTCATCGTTGAGTGTTGAAGAGTGAGTATCCCCGTGGTAAGAGAAATACACCAGAGCTGTGATATTGTCTACAAACACTCCCACCATCTTGCCCTGGAGGATGTGTTGGAAGTATAGTAGAGCAAGTCAAACTGCTCAAAGTTCCAGAACACTGATGTGGAGAGATGCTTCGTCTTCAGACCAGAGTCTGCCCACGGTGTAATGAAGGAGGGAGCAGCCAAAACTGTGTATGGAGGCATCTGTGTACACCAGAAAATCTGGCACCAGGTCCTAGAGATCCCTGCCAGTGAGAAGATTGGATTCCCTCATCCACCACTGTAGGTCCACAAGATTGTCGGGAGTCCAGCTGATTTGGATCAAGTTGTCTTTCGTTGAGCTGGACCATTGAGAGCGAAGGCAAAACTGTAGGCTCCACATACGCAACTGAGGCCCTGGAACCAGGTGAGTGAGGGAAGCCATGAGGCCCAGTAGCATTAACCATTCTTTGGCAGGCGGAAGTCATGAATCCATGAAAGATGAGAGAGAAGATTGTCCACTCAGGTCTGTGTTGGGAAAGACTTCAAAAGAGGAGTCTAAATGTTGACTCCCAAGTAGACAATCTCCTAAGCCAGCCATAAGCAAGATTCGTTGTAATTGATGCAGATCCTGAGGCAGGCACAATGCTGAAGCAGGACTTGGGTTGAGTTGAGAGCCTCTTGGTAAGATGATGCCAAGAGAGGCCAGTTGTCCAGATACTGTACAATGTGGATGCCCTGCCTATGTAACTCCGTGGAAACAGGTGCCATAATACTGGTGAATACCTGTGGAGCCATAGACAGGCCGAACCACAGTAATCAGAACTGGAGCATACATTCGCCCCAACCAAAATAAAGGAACCATCTGCTCTGGGGATGGACAGAAACTTGCAGGTAAGTGTCCTTCAGGTCGACCGACACCATCCAATCATGTTGGCGGACGGCAGCCAGTACCATGTGGATGATTTACATTTTGAACTTCATTGTGGTAATACATTGATTGAGGAAGGAGAGGTCGATGATTGGACAAAATCCTCCCATCACCTTGGGAACCACGAACAGCCGACTGTAGAACCCTGGTGTAGGAGGAGCCTCCTCCACTGCGTTCTTGTTGAGGGGAGCTGTTACTTCCTCCATCAGAGCCCTGCCTCGCTCAGAATCTGTCAAGTAGAAGCCCAAGTGCTGAGGCACCTGAGACACTGGAGGAAAGGAGTGGTAAGTGATCTTGTACCCTTCGTGAAGAACTCGTAAAACCCACTCTTCTGCCCCCATGTCCCCCCTGGTGGGCTGATGTCGGGCATGGCAGCCTCCAATTGTAGAAGTTGGAGAAGGGGAGTCATTTCCAAAATGTCTGGATCTTTGTCTCGAAGAGGGACGTCCAGAATCATGGAAAGTGCGAGGGTGGAAGTGCGGTTTGAAGAACCGTTGTTGGGTTGGACCAGGATGAGGGCAAGAGTCAGCAGAGGTGGAAGGGCGCGGATATTTATCCACAAGCGGTGTTCTTGTTCTTGGCTTTGTTTCGATGAGAGCCTTGGCTGCCGCCTCAGTAAGTGAAACTGAAACTGCCTGCTGCGCTTGATCAATGGCCTCCACACTAGCCAAGTCAAACAGCAGATCCGAGTCCATGTTTGAGTGGTGAGGCTGGGCCTTAGAAACCGAACTGAACTGGTATGGAAGATGTGAATGATAGGACTCCCTCCTCACTGCCCTTGTGTTGGCCAGAGCAAAGGCCGTGATCCTTGCTTGGTCCACCGTAGCACATTGAATGCTGTGTGTATGTTGGTGTAGCAAATGGTCCCTCACCCAATGACATGAGGGAAGTTCTGTGTGTCCCGAGTGGTAAGAAGAGCCTCCTCAAGGCACATCACCTCCCCTTGAGAAAGCGATACCTGCGGGTCACCACACACAGTCAGGTGTTCAACCAAATCATGGTTCACCTTTGCAGGAAGGCTTCTACCTTCATCAATGCTAGACCTATAACTTCAGTAGTATCACCTGACAGGATACTTGGCAAAGGATGGCTTAGAGGACTTGTTGGCACATGTCAATTCCTCCGAAGCTTGATGAAATCTATGGAATGAGCACGCCTTAAGTGAGGAATGTGTAACTGACCAGCCTGTGAGGAATCTCACCCTTTATAATGCTCAAACGGTGGCTAAGCCCCAGCCATGTAGGTCCGTTAAGAGCAATCAGGTTGGATACCACACAATGCTCTGCTTGCCCAAACCTAACAGTAAAGCTAAGCATTATGGTTTCACCTAAGGGTAAGCAAAAACCTTTCTTCCAGGTTTATTGTCAAAAATATATCACAGGTCGTTGTAAATACTTAACACATAAAAACAACTCGTAACATAATATGCTATAATAGTATGGGTGTGTGTCTAAGTACATGTCTGTGAGGAGGAAAAAGATGTATGTGTTAATTGTGAAGGAAAACTGCAGAAACAAATAGTGGGTAAATATAGTTTTAGGAAAATGTGAAATGTGACTTTTAGAGTGACTGAATAGAGCATGGGACTTCAGAGTGTATGGAAGAAAATGGGTGAGTTTAAGGACACACTACAAGTTGTGGTAGGAACCTCACTCCTCTGCATGCCCAGGAGAAGGGGAGAGTAGTCCTGTACCACCGGACCACAGGCTTCTGGAAGCTTCTCACAGACAAAGTCCATCATGGCTGTGAAGGTAGGGAAAGACTCTGGAAGACAGTCTTCTGAACCTGAGGAATTGCCCTCCTTTTCCCCACAGACTGATTTCCAATACCCACCCAGCGACATGGAGGGACAAGTGATGGAAGGAACATAGAGAGGGGAGTGAGAGCCATGCACTGAACCCGCACCGATGTGGTGTGAAGGTTGCCGTGGAGAAGGTTGTTGTGGAGCTAAACGGTGGTGACGATGCGCTATGGATGGGAGAGAGGGGTGACTCAGTGCCGTCTCTCACACCCCACCTCCCTTGGACCGAGTGGCTGGATGTGCTTGATGCTCCTTATCACCACAAGCAGTACAACCCTCAGTCAAAGGTCTGAGATAGGCTAGCAGGCCAAGAACCTCACTTGTAGCCATATCTGGGCCCCGGGCTGAAGGAAGCAACAGAGAGGCAGACCTCGTGCTTCCCCCCAACCTTGGCCTGGGACCGTTTCGTGAACGACGGTGCGTCTGCCATTGTGGCACGCTTATCCGAACGAACACTCGATGGCCTGTGTCCCAAGCTACCTCCTGTGCCTCCTTGGCTAGGAGTGCCTCTTGCACTCTGCTAGGTGCCACGGGGAGATTGGTCAAGAGCTAGCCGGACATTCTGCCTGAGAAAAGGAACTTGCTGGAAGCTTAGCAAGATTATTAACACTTAAAGTACGGGGTGTTGATTTACTTTCTGTCTGTTACAACGGGGAAAAATCACACCTGTCAAAAATGCTAAAAATATTTTTTCCTTATAAAACATATTTCTTTGTGTTATTCTGAGTACAACAATGTAGTTTTTAACATGTTATGACCTCTGAGAGCAAAGTTATTGCATATAAAAAAATTCATGGCAGAACCCGCCGCTAAGAAATACCCCCCAAACTCTGATAACACCGCGCGCGCTCTCTCTCTCTCTCTCTCTCTCTCTCTCTCCTTTAGGGCATTTGAATTTGATGTAAAAGTAGGAACTTTTGCACTTCCATGTCAAGAAAATGTGAACTCAGATATATGAAATGATGTGCAAAACAAGAAAAGAAAAAGAAACCATATATTACAAGTATTGTGGATTTCGATAATACAGTCAACCCTCGGCTATCGCGACTTCAGCTATCGCGTTTTATTGCTATCACGCACCCATGAAAAGCTGCTAAAATTTCATTATCGTGACCTCAGATGCCTGCTATCGCGCGCCCAGCCATGATGTCATGAGCGCTCATTGGCCAAAACTGCCTTCCGCCAAGATCAATTCGGCTATGGCGCGACTATTTCGGCCCCAACTGGGCGTGATAGCTGAGGGTTAAGTGAAATTGTAATGTGGCAACTCTTATTAGCAATGGGATTCCCGTGACTTGGCCGACAAAGCACAGTCTTGTAGAGGCATCCATGGGTGAAACACACCACTGCATTGCTCGAGGGGAATAGGCTACATGAGGAGGTTTATGAACGTCGATGTGAGGGTTGGTCTCTGTCTCCCAGATCATTATCAAAATCACTACTGGAGTCTTCACTTTCTTCTATCTCAATAAAAAAATCACTGTCTTCATTTTCATCACTCCTCAATGTCACTACCGAGTAACACAGACATAACATCACTTGGAGTACCATTTCCTCCCTCCGGGTCACGGGATTGCCAGATGTTGCCTCGAAATGGGAAAAGATGACCTATTGTGAGAGAACATAGGACTCAAGGCTCAAGCAGATGAGCAAGAAAAGGTGCCAGATACCTCTACTTGCCCTAGGACCGATAGTGAGGGGGAGAGATTCAAATGTTTAGCGCGGAAAAATCATGATTCCCGGAATTATCCCTGCCACTCCGCACGCGACGCTACAATTGTACATATACGATCACCCTACTTTAAGGGTTAAGACATGAGAAGCAATCATATCAGAAAGCATGGACGGCAGTGGAGAGCTGTGAGCAAACATGGCAGCAAATTGACCCTCCAAGGGCAGAACCTGGCCTGCCTGGAAGGCCGAATCCTGAGGGGAGACGGAACCCACTGAAGACAATGAGTCCACATGCAACTCAACGTGGGGTGTGTCACCAGCCCCAAACCTACTTCCTAAAGCACCAACACTACCCTGATGTTTAGCAAGGGCGCCGCTCCAACTTAGCCTGATAAACCCTGGCCAAGTCCACCATCATGACATCCCAGCCTGCACATTCCTCACACCTTGAAGAAACAGTACAAGAACCTCAACACATAATACATATGGTATGAAGGTCATGGAAGATGTTAGAAAGAGCTCTGCTGCATTCCTGACGTGCACACAACCTTTTGGAGGAACCAGAAGAGAAGGCAGAGTGTGCTGGGGCCAGCGGTGGAGTCCCCGAGACACCAGAACTGTCTGCTTCGGACCGCTGGCCGCCAGTGATAACACCATCTGTTGGGTGACATGTGCCTTCCCCCAGCACATCACTTTCAGCAGGGGATGGTGGAAAAGAAGCCACATGAGAAGACATCTTGATAGAAGAAAAAAAACACCGACAGCGTAGCAAAAAAACATGGAGAGCAGTGCGTGTAGCTGCAAGGAGTGTCAATAGAGAAGTAGAGTGTGAAGATTGCTACTGAAGGAAGGAATAGGAAAACAGCACATTGACTTGTGCACGGGGGTTTGATTTTTAGTTACTGACAGACACAAGGACACAATGCAATCATTGCCTATAGTAGAAGGAACAGGTCGTATGTGAAATAAACCTTATTACATAAATAGCATTACTCTATGGATTAATCACAGACACTTAATAAAATGATTTAAGTAATAAATTACATTCTATATCCATTCTAAACTATTTACATATTTCTTCATAACACATAATGATGCAAATGCACTGAATGAATTCAATAAAAGCATTCATTTACTGAGTCCTATTAACTGTCTCATTTGTCTCTTTCCAATGAACTTTTGTAATATCTTCATCCATATTAGAGCTATACACAGGACTAATATCATAATGAAAATAAACAAGAGCTATACATAAGACCTATATCATAATGAATATAAACAAGGGGAGATGCAACAGACATTTTGAACATCATCTTGCTCAATGTGGTGTGACATTAGTCACTTATGACCCATAATAAGATATAATTCAGATAAGAAGCAATCAGCTTAATTGGTTTTGAAATTGATAATCATTAAATAAAAAAATAAAAAAATAAATAAAAAATAAATAAATAAACAAATAAATGCTATATTGACAGCCTAACTTAGTACATAGCCAGGAACTACATGAAGTATGACACATAACTGATTATAGAAAAGAGCAGTGATGGTGGTGTGGGGTAACACACCTTCAACACCCAACAACTTTACTTTAATAATATTATCTTAAGTATTCAACAGTGAGTTTTGTTGCCATCATATTTGGTGATGTTACTGCATATTACATCAATACATGTATGCACCCTCAATCATTGAATGTAGGGGCTGTTGTGGCACAGACAGCTACCATGGTACAATGGTGCCAGGTGCTATGGCAAAATGGTATTATTCAAGGATGAGGGTTATGGGATCCTCAGGTAGACAGATTCAAATCATGGTCATCATCTTGGGTTAGGAGGGTGATACTTAGGGTACTATTTCCATATGTTAAGATCACTTAAAACTAAAGAGATGCGAATGCAAAAACTGTTCAATATAAATAAATTCAACATAAAAAAAAAAGTTTTTCATAGTTTCAATCTCTACACTTTTTTCCTGCATAAAGCCTGCTCTATAACTACACATTTCTCTGCTCAGTAATCAAAGAAAATTTGTATTAGTACAAGCAAGGTTTCTCCACTCCCTAAGGTCACTTATCACCAAGAATTTTTGGTACAAACAAAATTATCAAACTCTCTACAGATCATTAATCACAGAGAATTTGTTTTTCACATAATAAAAAAAATTAACATCCAACAATCTATCCCAAATAAACAGTATATATATCCCCTGTAATGCTACAAAAAATAATAGTGCACAATGCTATCTCTCTTATCATGGATAATAGAACTACTGTTAACTACTGCATACCATCAGCGATCTTCATCACGTGATTCAGAGTTTGACATATGATAATTCACAGCTAATATATACAGGTATTCCCCATTATACAATTCATCATTAAATGATGTTTTGCTTTTACAATATTAAATTTTTATTACAATAATTCTACTATAGGATCGATCGATCGATCGAGAGAGAGAGAGAGAGAGAGAGAGAGAGAGAGAGAGAGAGAGAGAGAGAGAGAGAGAGAGAGAGAGAGAGAGAGAGAGAGAGAGAGAGAGAGAGAGAGAGAGAGAGAGAGAGAGAGAGAGAGAGAGAGAGAGAGAGAGAGAGAGAGAGAGAGAGAGAGAGAGAGAGAGAGAGAGAGAGAGAGAGAGAGAGAGAGAGAGAATCATATAGGTAATTGCTTAGTTGTATATTACAGGGTTGGAGCAGAGCTCATAGTCACCTACATGAGTGTGTATTTACCTAGTTATATTGTAAAAGGTTCGAGTGGGGCTCATAGTGTTTTGTCTCCATATCTATACTTATCTAATTTTTCTTTAAAGCTATGCACATTATGTACTGTAACAACTTCATCACTCAATGCATTCCACTTTTCCACCATTCTATGTGGAAAACTGTATTTTCCAATATCCTTCACACACTGCTCTTTCCTAATCTTCATTGCATGTCCTTTTGTCCTTCCAACTTCTTCTGTGTGTGTGTATTTACCTAGTTGTATTTACCTAGTTGTAGTTTTCCAGGGCCTGGGCTTTACGCTCGTGTGGCCCCATCTCCATATCTACACTTATCCTATTTTTCTTTAAAACTATGCACACTTGTTGCTGACACCGCTTCTTCACTCAAACTGTTCCATGTCTCAAAACATCTTTGCAGGAAACTATATTTCTTAACATCTCTCAGACATCTTTCCCTCCTCAGCTTTTTACTATGCGATCTTGTGCTTCGAATGTCTTATTCTTCTCTCAGGATCAGTTTCTCATTATCCACTCGGTCCATTCCGTTGGTCAATTTATAAACTTGTATCAGATCCCCTCTCTCCCCTCTCTGTTCCAGGGTTGGTAGATCCATAGCCTTTAGTCTCTCCTCATATGTCATCCCTTCAAATTCTGGAACCATTCTTGTAGCCATTTTTTGTAGTCTCTCCAGCTTCCTTATGTGTTTTTTTATGGGAGATCCACACTATTGCATATTCCAATCTGGGTCTTATTATAGTACTTATCAATTTCTTCATCATTTCTTTGTCCATGTAGTGAAATGCTATTCCAATTGCATATTCCAATCTGGGTCTTATTATAGTACTTATCAATTTCTTCATCATTTCTTGCTAGTTCTTCCCTACATTTTTTCAGTATTCTGCCTGAGACTTCATCTGGTCCCATTGCCTTGTCTTCATCCAGTTCCTTCATGAATTCTTTTATTTCAAGCTTGGTTACTTTAATCTCTTTCATATAGAATGTCTCTCTATTACTCTGTGGCCTCTCAAATTTGGATTCCTTAGTAAAGACCTCCTGGAATTTTTTATTTAATAGTTCTGCCATACTTTTTGGGTCTTCCACCATCCCGTTCTCTCCTTTTAACCTTTCTATTGTTTCTTTTTGCCTAATTTTTTCCATTTATGAATCTATAGAATAATTTTGGTTGCTCCTTACATTTTTCGACAATGTCTTTTTCGAAGTTCTTTTCCTCTTCCTTCCTCACCTTAACATATTCATTTCTTGCTGCTTTGAAGTTTTCTTTATTTGCTGGATTTCTATTTCTCCTCCACCTTTTCCATGCTCCATCTCTTTTCTCGTTTGCCTTGGCACACCTTGCATTAAACCAATCTTTCTTTCCTTCTTCTTTAGGTCTATATTTCGGGACATATTCCCTGACTCCTGTTTTGCATATTTCCAAAAATAAGTTATATTTGTCTTGCATTGTCTCTGAGTTTTCCATCTCCTCCCAGTCTACGTTTTTAAAATAGTTCTTGAGATTCTCAATATCAGCCTTTCTGTAATTTAATCGGTCTCCTTTGTATGTATCGTCTCTATCTTCCTTTCCCTCTTCTATATCTATTTCTAATATTGCATGGTCACTCTTTCCCAATGGGCACTTATATCTTATATCATCATTCATTTGTATACCCCTTGTAAAAACTAGGTCCAATCTCGCCAGCTCGTCGTTTCCTCTGAATCTTGTGCATTCCTTTACTCTCTGGTCCATCATATTGTCTATCATTAGGTTCAAGAATCTTTCTCCCCAGGCTTCTTCCCCCATACCACTTTCATAATTTTCCCAGTCCACTTCTTTACAGTTGAAATCTCCTACTAATATCACTTTTCTCCTTTCTTTAATGATTCTCGTTAGACTCCTTATTGTGTCATCTATCATGTCTTTATATTCTTGATTGGTCCATGAATTTGTTTTTGGTGGCACATATGTTACAATGATTGTTAACTCTTTTTTATAAATATGCATCTTAACATACAATACTTCTGCTTTTCCTTCCCCCGATTCCATTTCGTTTATCACTATCTCCTTCCTTAACATAATCATGACTCCTCCTCCTCCTTTACCGAGTCTGTCTCTTCTCCATACATTATACCTATTATCCAAGTCTATTTTGATTGCCTTATTTAGTTTTGTTTCAGCCAGGCATACAATATCTGGATTTTCTTTCTTTATGTAATCTCTTAATTCTAGTTTACTTGATAACACCCCATCTATGTTCATATACATCATTTTTAGTCTCTTGCCTTTATCATTTTTAGTTAAACTTGTTCCACTTTTTTCTCTTCCTTCTCGTTTATATACCATTTCCCTATCCTGTCTCCCAGAATTCTTCAAAAAAATGCCTTCTTCTCCTCTTCTGACCTTTCATTATTCTTTTCCCTTACTGCTGCTGCCAGTTCACTGTATCTCTTCCTTTCTTCGTCATTTCTATTTTTTTTTATATAGATATCCTTGCAGCCTTCTGTTTCTCTAAGTTTTGTTGTTCTATATAATATTTCTTCTGTTGCTGCTTGTGATTTTAGTAGTATTTTAATTGGTCTCGTTTTTCCTTCTTGATATGGTCCCATTTTGTTTATTTCTTCTACTTCCTCTTCCAAGTTCTGCCTATCTTCGTTGTTTAGATTCTTCAGTAGGTCTTTGACTGATTTCATTTCTTCTTTTTCTCTTTTTGGTCTATATTTTAATTTTTTTCTTTTATTCCAAATATGACTACACTTCTTTTTTCTGCAATTTCTCTAACTAAATTTTCTTTTGTCTTAAGGACTCCTATCATTTTGCTTGTCATATTTTCTTCTTTTTCTTTAAGTTGTTCTGGAATCACCTCCTGAAAATCAGCCTTATCTTTCTTATCTTGGACTCTCCATGCTTGTACTTGTGTGTGTGTGTGTGTGTATTTACCTAATTGTATTTACCTAATTGTAACATACGGGAAAAGAGCTATGCTCGTGTTGTCCCGTCTCCATATCTATTAATGTCCAGCTTTTTCTTAAAATCATGAATATTCCTTGCGTTGACCACTTCCACGTCTAAACTATTCCATGCTTCCACCCTTCTATGAGGGAAGCTATATTTTTTCACATCTCTCCTATAAGTGGCCATTTTAGTTTTTCCCATGCCCTCTCGACATTCTTCCATTCCACATACACAGATCTTCCCTATCCATTTTTCCATGCCAATCATCACTCTGTATATTGCTATCAGGTCTCCCTTTCTCTTCTGTTTTCCAGGGTTGGAAGTTGCATTCTTTTCAGTCTGTCTTCATAAGTCAAATCTCTTAAGTCAGGCACCATTTTCGTTGCAGCCCTCTGTACTTTCTCTAGTTTCCTTATGTGTTTCTTTAAGTTCGAGCCCACTGTATTGTTGCATATTCAAGCCTCGGTCTTATCATTGCAGTAATTATTTTCTTCATCATTTCTTCATCTAGATATCTGAACGCCACTCTTATGTTCCTCAATAAGTTCAATACTTCTCCAATTATTTTGTTTATATGTCTCTCTGGCGATAGGTCATTGGTAATTGTCACCCCAAGGTCTTTTTCTTCATGACTGGTTTTATGTCTTCATTTCCTATCTTGTACATACTCCTGATTCTTCTTTCACTCTTGCCAAACTCTATTTTCTTGCATTTTGTCGTGTTGAACTCCATTTGCCATGTACAGCTCCATTTCCATATTCTGTCCAAGTCTTCCTGGAGTAGTTCGCAATCTTTGTCACATCTCACTTTTCGTAACAATTTTGCATCGTCTGCAAATAGGCTCACATAACTGGACACCCCATCCACCATGTCATTTATGTAGACTGCGAACATTACTGGTGCCAACACTGATCCCTGTGGAACTCCACTCTCCACCAATCCCCATTCTGATGGTCTGTCCTTAATTATTGTTCTCATTTCTCTTCCTACCAAAAGTCTTCCATCCATTTTAGTAAACTGCCATGCACTCCTCCTACCATTTCAAGTTTCCAGATCAGTCTCTGGTGTGGTACCTTATCAAAGGCCTTTTTTAAATCCAGATATATTCCATCAGCCCAACCATCTCTTTCCTGTATTACATCTATCACCCTCGAATAGTAACATATCAGGTTTGTCGTGCATGAACGCCCTTTCCTAAAACCAAATTGACACTCACAAAGTATGTCATTTTCTCCAAGAAGTCTGTCCATCTAGTCTTCACCACCCTCTCACACATCTTAGCTACCACACTTGTAAGTGACACTGGTCTATAGTTCAATGGGTCTCTCTTGTTACCTGATTTATAGATTGGGACAATGTTAGCTCTTTTCCAGTCTTGGGGCACTACACCTTCCCTTAATGAGGCATCAATTACTTCACAAACTTTTTCTGCCAATTGCTCCTGCATTCTCTTAAAATCCATCCTGATACCCCATCAGGTCCCACAGCTTTTCTCACTTCTAAACTCCCCATCATGTTCTTGATCTCCTCCACCGTTACTTGAAACTCCTTCATAATCCCTTTCTGTTCCATTACCAGTGGTTTGTCAAAAGCAGTCTCCTTTGTGAATACCTTCCGAAAGCATCCATTCATAGCCTCTGCCATTTCCTGGGATCTTCACTGCATACTCCATTTACTTCTAAACTTTCAATACTTTCTCTATTTTTGATGTTGTTGTTCACATGTCTGTAAAAAGCCTTGGTTGGTCTTTACATTTATCAATTATATCCTTTTCTTGTTTCTTTCTTTCTTCTCTTCTAATCAACACATATTCATTTCTTGCTCTTTTGTAACTTTCCCACTGCTTAATCCGTCTTTTCCTTCTCCACCTCTTCCATGCATCCTCTTTTCTTGTTCTAGCCTTTTCACATCTATCGTTAAACCAGTCCTGCTTTCCAACTTCTCTATGTTGTCTTATTGGTACAAATTTTTCTCACCTTCTTTGTATATTTTTATAAATTCCTTCCACTTTTCATTTGCTCCTTAGCACTCTTGAATTTCATCCAATTTGTCTCTTGAAAGAATTTCTTTAGGTTTCCAAAATCTGTCTTGGCATAATTCCATCTTCCCACTTTATATTCTTCATTTCTTCTAGATTTCTCTTCGTCTATCACCTTGAACTCCAAAACTGCATGATCACTCTTTGCTAAAGGGCACTCCACCCTCATCTCCTCAATGACCATTGGCTCTGTACTAAAGACCAAGTCCAGTCTTGACGATGCTCCCTCTCCTCCAAACCTAGTATCTTCTTTGACCCACTGAGTTAACACATTTTCCATTGCCAGTGTCAATAGTGTATTTCCCCATGTTGTCTCTGATCCTTCCATTGACCAGTCCTCCCAACACACCTCTTTACAATTAAAATCTCCCATCATTATAGTTCGTTCACAGCCACCCAACATTTCTTCCAGACATGTTCCTGTATCACTTATCATTTCTTCATATTCCTGTACTGACCATGCATTTGTCTTAGGTGGTACGTACACCACTATGTAGTGCCTCTTTTTCCTTCATTAGTTTCTGCTCTGATCTTTAGCACTTCTGCCTTTCCCATACCTTTTTCACTTGATCCACCTTTATATCTTTTTAACCAGCAACATCACTCCTCCTCCCATCTTACCTACTCTATTTCTTTTCCAAACATTATATTTCCTTCTCCAACCATCATCAGGTCTTCTCCTCTCTCAGTTTTGTTTCAGTAAGACCCACAATATCTGGGTTCTTGTCCTCAAGTAATCGTTGAGTTCTAAAATCCCGATATCACTCCATTTATGTTGGAATACATTACATTTCGCTCATATGTAAGTTTCTTTAGTCCTTTCTTGCTGTACTTTTCTGGGTTATAAACCACTTCCTCAGTCTCATATCCAAGATTCTCCAGAAAACTCTTTCTTCTCCTCTTCTGTCCTCTCTTCATTTTTTTCAAAGCCTCCTTTCTCAACTCATTTAACATTTCTCTTTCCTTTTCACCGAGATCTCTTCTCAACCAAATCTTCCTTGTTGTTTCCTGCTGGGCTAGCCTCCATGACTTCTCCACCAATTCATCTACATCCTTTTGTGACTTAAGTTTGATTCTTATTGGCCTCATACCTTCTCTTGTGAACTTTCCAATTCTATGGAAGTCCTCTATTTCTTGTACTAGGTCTTTTCCTCCTCCTGCACCACATTAATGATATTATTTATCACCTTTTTATGTTTTTCTCTCTCCATTTTACTCGGTGTCTTATCCTCCTCCACACCAAATATCACCACACATCTCTTTTTGTCTACAGTTTCCCTCACCAATGTCTCATTTGACTTAATAACCTTCACCACTTTCTCAGCTATCTTCTCTTCTATGATCTGTTGATCTATAATTTCAGCAAGGCCCAAAGTTTTCTCCCCTGACTCTTTGATTTCCTTTTCCAGACTTGCAACTTTGTAATTTACCTCCTTTCTTTCCACTTCCTGACTTTTTTTCCATTCAGCCTGCTTCTCCATCACTTTTCCTAGAGATTCTCCACATTTTTCGCAATTCACTTTAATTAGCTTAACTTCCTCTTTCAATGCTGCATTTTCCTTCTTCATATCGGCACAGTCTTTCTTTACATTGTCATAACTCGTGTGTGTGTGTGTGTGTGTGTGTGTGTGTGTGTGTGTGTGTGTGTGTGTGTGTGTGTGTGTGTGTGTATTTACCTAATTGTATTTACCTAATTGTAACATACGGGAAAAGAGCTATGCTCGTGTTGTCCCGTCTCCATATCTATTAATGTCCAGCTTTTTCTTAAAATCATGAATATTCCTTGCGTTGACCACTTCCACGTCTAAACTATTCCATGCTTCCACCCTTCTATGAGGAAGCTATATTTTTCACATCTCTCCTATAAGTGGCCATTTTAGTTTTTCCCATGCCCTCTCGACATTCTTCCATTCCACATACACAGATCTTCCCTATCCATTTTTCCATGCCAATCATCACTCTGTATATTGCTATCAGGTCTCCCCTTTCTCTTCTGTTTTCCAGGGTCGGAAGTTGCATTCTTTTCAGTCTGTCTTCATAAGTCAAATCTCTTAAGTCAGGCACCATTTTCGTTGCAGCCCTCTGTACTTTCTCTAGTTTCCTTATGTGTTTCTTTAAGTTCGAGCCCACTGTATTGTTGCATATTCAAGCCTCGGTCTTATCATTGCAGTAATTATTTTCTTCATCATTTCTTCATCTAGATATCTGAACGCCACTCTTATGTTCCTCAATAAGTTCAATACTTCTCCAATTATTTTGTTTATATGTCTCTCTGGCGATAGGTCATTGGTAATTGTCACCCCAAGGTCTTTTCTTCATGACTGGTTTTATGTCTTCATTTCCTATCTTGTACATACTCCTGATTCTTCTTTCACTCTTGCCAAACTCTATTTTCTTGCATTTTGTCGTGTTGAACTCCATTTGCCATGTACAGCTCCATTTCCATATTCTGTCCAAGTCTTCCTGGAGTAGTTCGCAATCTTTGTCACATCTCACTTTTCGTAACAATTTTGCATCGTCTGCAAATAGGCTCACATAACTGGACACCCCATCCACCATGTCATTTATGTAGACGAACATTACTGGTGCCAACACTGATCCCTGTGGAACTCCACTCTCCACCAATCCCCATTCTGATGGTCTGTCCTTAATTATTGTTCTCATTTCTCTTCCTACCAAAAGTCTTCCATCCATTTTAGTAAACTGCCATGCACTCCTCCTACCATTTCAAGTTTCCAGATCAGTCTCTGGTGTGGTACCTTATCAAAGGCCTTTTTTAAATCCAGATATATTCCATCAGCCCAACCATCTCTTTCCTGTATTACATCTATCACCCTCGAATAGTAACATATCAGGTTTGTCGTGCATGAACGCCCTTTCCTAAAACCAAATTGACACTCACAAAGTATGTCATTTTTCTCCAAGAAGTCTGTCCATCTAGTCTTCACCACCCTCTCACACATCTTAGCTACCACACTTGTAAGTGACACTGGTCTATAGTTCAATGGGTCTCTCTTGTTACCTGATTTATAGATTGGGACAATGTTAGCTCTTTTCCAGTCTTGGGGCACTACGCCTTCCCTTAATGAGGCATCAATTACTTGTGTGTGTGTGTGTGTGTGTGTGTGTGTGTATTTACCTACTTGTATTGTACAGGGTTCAAGTGGGGCTCATAGTGTCCTGTTTCCATGTCTCCATTTATCCAGTTTTCTTTAAAGTCATGCACATTATGTGCTGTAACAACTTCATCACCCAGTACATGCCACTTTTCCACTGTTCTATGTGGAAAATTGTATTTTCCAATATACTCCACACACTGCCTCCCTCATCCTAATTTTCTTTACATGTCCTATTGTCCTTCTAGATTCTTGTCACCAGCACCAGGTCTTTCTTGCCAATCTTTACATTGCCATTTACTATTTTATACATTGTTATTAGGTCTCCTCATTCTCTTCTATATTGTATGGTTGATAGTCCCATTTCCTTCAGCCTTTCCTCATATGTTAGGTCCCTTAGTTCCGGCACCATCTTCGAGCTATCTTCTGGATTTGTTCTAATCTTCTTATATCTTTTTTCAAGCTCGGCGACCACACCACTGCTGCATATTCCAACTTTGGACGTATCATGCTTATAATAATTTTTTCATCATATCTTTGTCCAATTTCTCTAACTAAATTTTCTTTTGTCTTAAGGACTCCTATCATTTTGCTTGTCATATTTTCTTCTTTTTCTTTAAGTTGTTCTGGAATCATCTCCTGAAAATCAGCCTTATCTTTCTTATCTTGGACTCTCCATGCTTGTACTTGTGTGTGTGTGTGTGTGTGTGTGTGTGTGTGTGTGTGTGTGTGTGTATTTACCTACTTGTATTGTACAGAGTTCAAGTGGGGCTCATAGTGTCCTGTTTCCATGTCTCCATTTATCCAGTTTTCTTTAAAGTCATGCACATTATGTGCTGTAACAACTTCATCACCCAGTACATGCCACTTTTCCACTGTCCTATGTGGAAAATTGTATTTTCCAATATACTCCACACACTGCCTCCCTCATCCTAATTTTCTTTACATGTCCTATTGTCCTTCTAGATTCTTGTCACCAGCACCAGGTCTTTCTTGCCAATCTTTACATTGCCATTTACTATTTTATACATTGTTATTAGGTCTCCTCATTCTCTTCTATATTGTATGGTTGATAGTCCCATTTCCTTCAGCCTTTCCTCATATGTTAGGTCCCTTAGTTCCGGCACCATCTTCGAGCTATCTTCTGGATTTGTTCTAATCTTCTTATATCTTTTTTCAAGCTCTGACCACACCACTGCTGCATATTCCAACTTTGGACGTATCATGCTTATAATAATTTTTTCATCATATCTTTGTCCAATTTCTCTAACTAAATTTTCTTTTGTCTTAAGGACTCCTATCATTTTGCTTGTCATATTTTCTTCTTTTTCTTTAAGTTGTTCTGGAATCATCTCCTGAAAATCAGCCTTATCTTTCTTATCTTGGACTCTCCATGCTTGTACTTGTGTGTGTGTGTGTGTGTGTGTGTGTGTGTGTGTGTGTGTGTGTGTGTGTGTGTGTATTTACCTACTTGTATTGTACAGAGTTCAAGTCTCATAGTGTCCTGTTTCCATGTCTCCATTTATCCAGTTTTCTTTAAAGTCATGCACATTATGTGCTGTAACAACTTCATCACCCAGTACATGCCACTTTTCCACTGTCCTATGTGGAAAATTGTATTTTCCAATATACTCCACACTGCCTCCCTCATCCTAATTTTCTTTACATGTCCTATTGTCCTTCTAGATTCTTGTCACCAGCACCAGGTCTTTCTTGCCAATCTTTACATTGCCATTTACTATTTTATACATTGTTATTAGGTCTCCTCATTCTCTTCTATATTGTATGGTTGATAGTCCCATTTCCTTCAGCCTTTCCTCATATGTTAGGTCCCTTAGTTCCGGCACCATCTTCGAGCTATCTTCTGGATTTGTTCTAATCTTCTTATATCTTTTTTCAAGCTCGGCGACCACACCACTGCTGCATATTCCAACTTTGGACGTATCATGCTTATAATAATTTTTTCATCATATCTTTGTCCATGTATTGAAATGCCACTCTAATATTAGTCAACGTTTTATATGTTAATCCAAATATCTTACTTATGTGTTTTTCGTGGTTCAAATTTTCCTGTATAACCACTCCCAGATCTTTTTCCTCTTTACTCTTCATTATCTATTCCTCTCCCATCATATAGTTCAATACCGGTCTTCTCTTACTCTTTCCTAATTCCATTAAGTGACATTTCTTGGCAATGAACTCTAATTTCCACTTCTTATTCCAATCGTAAATTTTGCTTATATCTTCCTGCAGCAGCAAACAGTCTTCTCGAGTTTTGATTACTCTTAGCCATTTGGCATCATCAGTGAACAAATTAATACAGGGTGAGGCACGGAAACTTCCCGATTTGAAATGCGTTGTGGTAGAGTGAGGACGGGCTAGCAGGGAGGGGATCGGTGGGAGGTTTGTGTTCATTCCAGTGTCAGTTAGAAATATGCAGTGGTCAAGGAAGGAGCGCGCTTTTGCTGTCAAGGCATATTTCTCTAACGGCCGTTCTGTCATCACAGTGCAGCGTGCCTTCAGATGTCACTTTGGAATTCCTCTTCAAGGCCATGTTCCTGATCACAAATCAATTTCATTGTGGGTGGATGCCTTCAGAGAAATGGGGAATGTGTCCAAAAGAAGAGGAGGACCAACAAAGACCATTAGAATACCTGAGAATGTGGAACGGGTCCCCCAGTCTATGCTGCAGTCCCCCAGGCGTTCTGCTCAGA
Organism: Portunus trituberculatus; assembly: GCF_017591435.1. NCBI lineage: Eukaryota > Metazoa > Arthropoda > Malacostraca > Decapoda > Portunidae > Portunus > Portunus trituberculatus. The sequence goes on from NC_059304.1 coordinate 29,578,413, forward strand.
AACATTCAGCTGCTCTTGGCATGTCAACACGTTCTCTTCGTCGAATTCTCCACGATGAACTCCATCTTCACCCATACAAAATGGTTTTGGTCCAACAATTGATGTAACGTGATTATGTAATCCGACAAACATCATGTGAGCAGCTGGTTGACACCTTACCCAACGGTGCACTTGTGTTCTTCTCAGATAAGGCACATTTTCACCTTAGGGGCTGTGTGAACAAGCAGAATATGAGATACTGGTGTGAAACAAATACCAGAGAACTTCATGAGAGGCCCCTTCATTCGAATCGTGTCACGGTATGGTGTGCAGTGTCAAGAGTAGGCATCATTGGCCCTTACTTTTTCCAAGAAAACAGTGGTGCCGTAACAGTGACTTCAGAGCACTATGTGACAATGCTCAGGGAGTTTTTTATGCCTGCTCTCATTAATATGGACCTGGATAATGACAACGTGTGGTTCCAGCAAGATGGGGCCACAGCCCACACTGCACGCATTTCAATGGGATTCCTGAGAGAAGCTTTTCCCAACCGACTGATTTTCCTGAGAGGAGACTTAAACTGGCCTGCGCGTTCACCTGATTTAGCCCCATGATTATTTTCTATGGGGATATCTCAAATCCCTGGTTTATAACGACCGTCCACAGACCCTGGAAGACCTACAGAACGCCATCCGAACTGAAATAGCCAATATACCGCTCAACATGCTGGAGAGAGTAGACCAAAGCTTCCAAAATCGTCTGAATCAGTGTATTGACAATGGAGGTGGACATTTAATAGATATTGTCTTTAAAACAGTGGTAAAGTAAATCTCCCATGATGTGTGAAAGGCATAAAAGAAGAATAAAGAATTGTGAAGTGTGAACCGGTTTTTATTTCATTCTCATATCGGGAAGTATCCGCGCCCCACCCTGTATAACTGGTTACCCTATTTTGTATCTCATTTACATATATGGGGACCAACACTGGCCCTTGTGGCACTCTACTTGTTGCTTTACCCCAAGATGAGTATGTATCTCTGATTACAGTTCTCATCTCTCTGTCCTTCAAGTAATCCCTTATCCAATCTAACAAACTTCCTCTTAGTTCTCCTATGCTCTCTAACTTCCAAAGTAGTCTGCCATGTGGGACTTTATCATAAGCCTTTTTCATGTTCAGGTAAGAAACCAGAGCCCCCTCCAATCATACAATACCTTAGGCCAGTGGGAAGAAGTGATCATGTGATATTAGAGATGCAAATATAGGAAGAGGATGGGATAAGTTACAGAGATGACTACAAAAGAGAAAGATTAAATTATGCAAGAGTGGATTTTGAAAAATTAAGGATGATTTTTGCTGATATTGTATGGGAAAATGTTACGTATAGAAAGACAATACAAGGGAAATATGAAATATTCTAAAACAAATATAATGAAGGAGTAAAAAAATATGTACCTGTTTATAGAGTTAACCCTTAAAGTACAGGGAGTTGATTTACTTTCCGTCTGTTACAGCAGGGAAAAATCACACCTGTCAAAAATGCTAAAAGATTCTTTTCCTTATAAAAGCACATTTCTTTGTGTTCTTTTGAGTACAATGATGTAGTTTTCAATAAGTTATATGACCTCTGAGAGCAAAGTTATTGCATGTCAAAAAATTCTTCACGAACCCCTGGCAGAACCCGCCACTAAGAAATAAAGCTCAGATAACACTGTGTGAGTGTTCTCTCTCTCTCTCTCTCTCTCTCTCTCTCTCTCTCTCTCTCTCCTTTCAGGCATTTGAATTTGATGTAAAAGTTGGAACTTTCTGCACTTTCATGTCATGAAAATGTGAGCTCAGATGTATGAAATAATGTGCAAAACAAGAAAAGAAAAAGAAACCACATATTACAAGTATTGTGGATTTCTATAATAATTGGAATCTGGCAACTCTTATTAGCAATGGGATTCACATGACTTGGCCGGCAAGCACAGTCCTGTAGAGGCAACCATGGGTGACACACATCAGCACATTGCTCGAGGGGAGTACATGAGGTTTATGAACATCGCTGTGAGGGTTAGTCTCTGTCTCCCAGATCACTATCAGAATCAATACTGGAGTCTTCACTTTCTTGTCTCAATAAAAAAATCAGTCTTTATTTTCATCACTGTCTTCAATGTCACTACTAAGTAACACTGACATAACATCACTTGGAGTACCGTTCCCTCCCTCCGGGTCACAGGGTTTGCCAGATGTCGCCTCAAAATCGGAAAACATGACCTATTGTTTGGGAACATATGTCTCAGAGAAAAGATGCCAGATACCTCCACTTGCCCCAGGACCAATAGTGAGGGGGAGAGATTCAAAGTTTAGTGAAAAATCATGATTGGAATGATGTCTGATGTGAGCTACAATCCTCCCGAAAAATCACCGTACATTAAGGGTTAAGGAAAAAATACACACTTGGTACAATGCTAGATGCATAGAAGCTAAAAAGGCAAAAGATAAAACTTGGAAGAAACTCATAAAACAGAGAAATGACAATAACAGACGGTGGTATACAGATGTGAGAAATTAATACAGTGGACACTCAATACTTGAGTGCCTAAATAGTCAAACTTTTTAATAGTCAAACGCAAAAGTTTGACTTAATACTAAAAAAAATACCTATTAGTCAAACGTCCGTCCACGTGGCTGTAAACAAAGGGTCTCTCCCTTCCTGCCATCCCCACGTGCCCCACCGGGCCACCGCAACCAGTTGATCCTTTGCTGTCGTATGAATAACATTGTTGAGTTGTTTTTTTTCATTTAGAAGCTTACAATGGCACCAAAGAGACTTGTTAGTGGTGAGAATAAGCCTACAAAAATGTAGTGACAACCATCAAAAGGAAAAAGGAGATTATTGATAAATACGAGAAAGGAAGAAGAATAACCAATCTTGCAGCTGAGTACTGTATGGCTAAATCTACAGCAACCACAATATTGAAGAAGAAAGAACTGATGTGGCGATTGGTGTCAAGAAATGAAAAAATTGTTGAGTGGATAAACCAAAGGCAGATGGCTGGTGATTCTTTGTCAGAGGGCATAGTTTGTGCGAAGGCTAGGCTGCTGCATCGTGATCTTATTTCTGACTCCAATGATGATTTTAAAGCATTAAGGGGTGGTTTGAGAATTTCAAGGAAAGAACTGGAATTCATTCTGTTGTGAGGCACGGTGAGGCCGCAAGTGCTGACAGCATTGCTGCTGAGATAGTTCTCCCTGAATTTAAGAAATTTGTGGATAAAGAGTGCTTAACCCTTATGTTTTGGTGTTTAAACTATTTTCCAATATCCCATGACGGGTAAAAATGGTAAACCTAGAAATTGTCAGAAGACTGTTTGAATACTAATAATTATTTTCTCTTTGTTATTCTGAATACAATGATGAACTTTCTAGCTCGATGTGACCTCTGAAAGTTTAGTTATTGCCTTATCAAGGATTCCTCCTCCGCCCGCTGTGTGATCCTTCAAGCATAAACAGCTCGGTGAGTGATGACACAGCGCAAACACACACACACTCTCTCTCTCTCTCTCATCTTGGAAGAGAAATTGTACACTTCAATGAGAGAGAGAGAGAGAGAGAGAGAGAGAGAGAGAGAGAGAGAGAGAGAGAGAGAGAGAGAGAGAGAGAGAGAGAGAGAGAGAGAGAGAGAGAGAGAGAGAGAGAGAGAGACACACACACACACACACACACACCATATACTCCGCGCTCCGTGGAGAGCGGACGTGCCTCCTGCGCATGAACGGCATCTAAATAACACTCCACACGCTAAGCAATGTGCTTGAGTGAGAATAGTTATTGCTATTGAGGGGCAACCAGAGCGAGTGAACGAGTGTACAGAGTGAACGTAGCCTGGTGGCGTGTACATGGGAGTGATCGGAGGTGGGAGAACCTCCACACTCCAAACGACAGAGCGGGAACCCACAAAGGCCAGCCATAGCAGCCGCCAACGCATCCAACCACACACGTAACTACCAGGCCTGGCCCCCAGTGACCACACACCCACATGTTCCCAGGAAAAGTAAGGAAAAATGGATAGACCGGTAAGAATAAATTACCAAATTCAAAATATGTTGATGAGGCCAGGAGCAAAGCCGAAAGTGGCCAGTCAAAGCATGAGTCCAGCTTCAACAGGGCAACATTGCAAGGTAGATTGGTGATGTTGGAGAAGAGATTTGAGGAGTTAGTGAAGGAATTAAAAGTTCAGAGGAGTGAGGAGGAGCAGGATAGAGAATTCGCAAGGCTTTGAAGGAAAGAGTTAAGAGACTGGAGGAAAATGAAAACGATTGGTGGATGAGAATGCATTTGAAGGTGGAGGTTGAAAAATACAAGAGACGGTTGGAGGAGAAAATGAGAGAGTAGTAAAGGAGAAAGATGACTTTAAGGAAATGATTAGTGAGCAGAATGAAAGGCTTGAAAGGGAATGGGAACTGAAGAAAACACAATGGACTGAGTCGAGGAAGCAGAGATGGTTGGATTACAAGAAATAATTAAAGATCAGTTGAAGGAAGACAAAAAGAAAGGTCCAAGGAACTGGTTAATGTAATGAAGAATAAGGAAACATTGATAAGGAAATAGCAGAAAAGAAGAAGAGTGTGTTAATATTTGGGATGAAAGAACAAAATATAACATATAAGCCAAGAGAATTAAGGAAGAATTAAAACGGTAAGAGATCTGTTCAAAAATCTAAATGATGATGAAAAAAAAGACCTACAAGAAGAAGTGGAAGAGATCCATAGACTGGGTCCATATAAGGAGGGAGTGAACAGACCGATTAAAGTAGTACTGAAGTCACAACAATCTGGAGGATGTCCTATATAGAACATCAAAGTTAAGAGAGATAGAAGGTTGTAAAGAGGTGTTTGTGAGAAAGAATAGAAATGAGGAAGAGAGGAGAAGATATAAGGAATTGGTGGAAGAGGCGAGAAGGAAAAATGATGAGCGGTCTGAGGAGGAAAGAGAAAAGTTTTTGGAGAGTTATAGGAGAGAGAGTCAGAAAGTGGTATGTGGAAAGAAGGAATACGGAGGAACCCCTAGAGGGAGCAGTGGGTGGACCGTAATGTATACTAATATAGATGGGATACTGTCAAGTAGATTGGAATTGCAAGACTATATGATAGTGGAGAAGCCTGATATAGTGTGTTTGACTGAGACAAAATTGCATGAAAAAACAAAGATAAATTTGGATAATAAATATAATATATGGAGAAAGGATAGGGAGAGTAAAGGTGGAGGAGGAGTTATGATTATGACGAAGAAATAAATAAATGTGGATAAGGTTTGGTATGGGAAGAACAACACAGAAGTGATAAGCATAAGGATAAAAAGTGATGGAAAAGAATTAATAATCATGGTGACCTATGTACCTCCTAAAACAAATTCTTGGACATTAAGGGAATACGACAATATGATCAAGGATACTTTACAGAGTTTGGAAAGTGTATTATCTGGAAAAAGAAAGGTGATACTAGTAGGAGATTTTAATTGTAAGGAGGTGGATTGGGAAAATCTAGTAAGTGGTGTTGGAGAAGAAGCATGGGAGAGAGATTTCTTAATCTAATGATGGAAAATATGATGGAACAGAGGGTGAAGGAAAATACTAGATATAGAGGAGATGATGAACCGGCTAGACTGGATTTGGTGTTAACAAGAGAAGTGTACCTATGTGGAGATATACAATACAAGTGTCCTTTGGGAAAGAGTGATCATGTGGTTATGGAAATGCAGATAGCAACAACACAGCGAAGGAAGGACGAGACATACAGGAGTGGTAGATTGAATTATAGAAAGATGGACACAGAAAGTTTGAAAAATTATTTCAGAAAATTAGATTGGGAGGAGATGTTACAAATCAGAGAAGTGCAAAAGAAATATGAGATTTTTATGAAATATTATAAAGAAGGAGTTATGAAATTTGTACCAAAGTATAAACCAAGAGAGGAAGGAAGAAAGGATTGGTTTAATGCAACTTGTGTTAAGGCTAAGGAAAAGAGAGATGTGGCTTGGAAAAGATGGAAAAGAGCAGGAATATACTAAATAAGGAGAATTATAGAGTGGCAAGAAATGAGTATGTGAGGGTAAGGAGGAGGAAGAAAGAAAATTTGAAAAGATATTGTAGACAAGAGTAAGGAACATCCAAAATTGTTTTACAGGTTCATAAATGGTAAACTTAAAAGAGAGAGTCCATTGAAAGATTAAAAGGAGAGCAAGGGATAGTAGATGACCCTAAGAATATAGCGGAATTGCTAAATAATAGGTTTCAGCAAGTATTTACTAAAGAAACAATGTTTGTAAAGCCACAGAATGTACAAGGAAATGTGCACATGGAGGACATTAAGATACCTAAAAGGAGTTATATAAAATGTTGGAGGAACTTAAAGATGATAAAGCGATGGGACCAGATGAAGTTTCAGGAAAATTATTGAAGGAGTGTAGAGAAGAATTGATTGATCCATTATATGATATTATAAGGTGCTCATTAGAAACAGGGAAGTACCAGTAGAGTGGAAGAGAGCTGAAGTGGTGCCCATTTATAAGGGAGGCAGTAAGGAAGAGCCTCTTAACTATAGACCTGTGTCTCTAACAAGTGTGGTCGGTAAGATTTGTGAGAGGGTGATAAAGAAATATTGGATACGGTTCCTGGAGGATCATAAGTTATTATCGGATCATCAATTTGGCTTCAGGAAAGGGAGGTCATGTGTAACAAATCTACTGAGCTTTTATTCAAGAGTGGTTGACAAAATACAGAGAGAGAGGGATGGATGGACTGTGTATATTTGGATTTAAAGAAAGCTTTTGACAAGGTACCTCACGAGAGACTGTTATGGAAAGTAGAGATTTATGGAGGACTGAAAGGAAAAGTGTTAAAGTGGATGGAAAACTACTTGAGATGGAGGGAGATGAGAACGGTAATAAGGGATGCAAGGTCGGACTGGTTGGTGGTGGAGAGTGGAGTCCCACAAGGCTCAGTGCTGGCACCAATACTTTTCCTGGTATATATAAATGACATGCCAGAGGAGTAAACAGTTATATTAATTTGTTTGCGGATGATGCGAAGTTGTGTAGGTGTGTGAAGAGTGAAGAAGATTGTGAAATTTTACAGGCAGACCTGGATAAGATTTGGGAGTGGAGCAAGAGGTGGCAAATGGAATTTAATCTGAGCAAAAGTCATGTGATGGAGATGGGAAGAGTGGAAGACGGCCAAGAGGGTCATATAAGATGGGTGAAGAAGTAGTGTTGAAAAAGGTGGAAAAGGAAAAGGATTTGGGAGTGATAATACAAGACCATGGGCAGTTTGAGGCTCATATTGATAAGATGTTTGGAGAAACGTATAATTTGATAAAAATATTGGATTAGCCTTCCATTATATGGATAAAGATATGATGAAGAAATTAATTAGTATGGTAATTAGACCAAGATTGGAATATGCTGGAGTGGTTTGGTCCCTTATAAAAGAAGCATATAAGGAAGTTGGAGAGATTGCAGAGAATGGCAACAAAAATGGTTCCGGAATTGGCAGAAATGACCTATGAGGAGAGATTAAAAGAAATGAATTTGCCTACCTTGGAACAAAGAAGAGAAAGAGGAGATTTAATACAGGTTTATAAACTGTTGAATGGACTGGATGAAGTGGATAATGAGCAAATGATGTTGAGAGAGGAAAACTTAAGTAGAACTACAAGATCGCATAGTAAAAAGATAGCCAAGGAATATGCTTGAAGGATGTGAAAAATATAGTTTCCCACAAAGATGTGTGGAGGTGTGGAATGGTTTGAGTGAGGAGGTGGTGTCAGCAAGGAGTGTGCATAGTTTTAAAGGAAAGTTGGATGTGTGTAGATATGGAGACGGGGCCACACGAGTATGATACCCAGGCCCTGTAAAATTACAACTAGGTGAATACAACTAGGTGAATACACACGAATCATTTTCCGAGTCTTCACTACTGCTGTCTTCGCTTTCTTCAGTTTCTTCCTCATAATCACTGTCACTGTAGTCAGGCTCAGAAGCACTGCTAAATAAAAATTATCTATCTTGTTCCATAGTGAGTTATGAACTGAGACGTTCCTTCGCTCTTATCAGGGTGCTTTCGATATGGCGGGTCACTGGGGTTGCCAAGTGTTGCCCTCGGAATGGGAGAATAGCTTCGTTACCCCTAAATATACAGAGCTAGTGGCAACACTAGGGGTGGAAAAAGAAACCAAATACTTCCACTCGCCATCTGACTCAAGAAACCGCACGTGGAGCTCAAACATGAGGAGCGAAAATTCTTGATTATGGGAACGATCGCCGTCGCTACGGACGCACTGATGCAATCGTTCATATACGATCGGCGGAACATAAGGGTTAAGCTCACAACAGATCTTTAATTGTGATGAAACTTGCCTGTTTTGGAAAAAAAAAAACCAAACAGGACCTATATAACAAAGGAAGAGAAGTGTTTGCCAGGACACAAGCCCATGAAAGACAGGCTAACCCTTCTTCTGTGCGTCAGTGCTAGCGGCGACTGCAAAATTAACCTGCTAATTTTACGTCAAATCACCTTCTGCCACGTGGAGATTCCTACATGAGATAAGCCATCCGTGCACCTGCCAGTCAGTTGCTGGACCGTTCCCGTGCTGGTCGGACGTGTGTGAAGTCGTGGTCTTCGTTTTCCACGTGTTTCCTTCGGTCGGCTTTTGTCACGGCAGGTACTTTGCCCTTACTACTCAGGTTGGATCTATGGTACGGGATAGGCCTGCCATAGGGCATTGGTATGGGATGGGCCTGCCGATTTGCCATATTTGTATCTTTGTGGGTTTATGCGGGCTTTTGGCTCGTAGGGTGCAGGTGTCCGTCAGTCATGTCTGGGATGGAGGACCGCACAACCCCGCCACCTGAGTTCTGCCGTGGTAGTAGCCGGAGGAGTGCCACTGGGTCATCGAGGGACAGTGTGAGGTCTCTGGTTAGCTCGGAGGACTCCCGGGATGGGCCGGAGAGGGTATGTGACAGTCAGGTTTGGCGACGCCGAGATGTAAACACACCGGGTCGGCGCTCCCATGCCCGGTCGTTCCCTGCTCCTGATGACGATGTCCCTTCCTGGCAAGTGGTCATGAAAGAACTGGTGCAGTTGAAAGGTGAAGTGACTAAGCTGACGGCTGCCCGCAGACGCAACAAGTGACTTCCCAGGCAGGTCCTTCTGGGTTGCAGGCAGCTACTTCACCTGCGAACTTTTCTGGCTTTGTGCCCTCCACTGATGAGGAAGAAGGTGAGGTTCGGGATATTCCTCATAAGGGCAGTGTTTTATTGCAGGCGGCCACAGTACTGGGTTCCACGGACAGTGTTGATGTGGATATTGATCCTAAGGTGGCTGCTATGGTAAATATATTTTTTGAGAAAGGGCTACAGGAGGATCACAAATCCATTACTGAGGATTCAGTCAATAGGCGTCCCAACAACTGCCCCGCTCTGGCGCCAGTAGAGTGTAATCCTCAGATCCTGGCAGCCTTGAAAACGGACCCTAAGAAGGTGGACTCTCGCCTCACAGAAATCAGTGCTGACATTATTTCTGCAGGTACCATTCTAACCAAGTCACTCTTGGAGTTGGATTGACTTGCGCAGAATACTGGTAACTAACAGGTGGCACAAGAGGTTGGTAAAATTAATGGTGCACTGGCACTTTTGGGTCATGCCCACTTCAGGACTAATTTGGCCAGGAGGCTTCTTATGAAGAGGGAGATTAATCCCAAATACGCACATTTGTGCTCTGAGAGAGTGCCTATCACCCGTTTTTGTTTGGGGATGATCTTTCTCAGTCCACCAAACATATTGAGGAGATTGACAAATTAAAAGTTAAGTCATCCAACAGGAAGCCTTTCTTCCCATGGAAGTCCACTTCAGGCAGGAACCAGAGCTTCTGGGGCAAGGCAGCTGTCAGGAGCCACGTAGCCAGGTTCCAGCCATACGGATCACAGAGGAGTTTCCAGGGTAGCCAGAGACAGTACTCGGCACGACAGGACCTGGATCCAAAAAACGCCAAGGGTCGGGGTCAACAACAGCCCCGACGTTAAATCAGGTTAGCAGTACTTTTGTGGCAGGCAGACTACATTTTTTTGTACACAAGTGGTTGGAAATTACTAAGGACCCAGTTATTTTGGACATAGTACATCACTGCCATCTGGACAGTAATGTCAATGATATTGAACATTTATTTTTGTGTGAATTGGCTTATAAATTTAATACAGCGGAACAGGCTATTGTTGATAAGGAGATTTTACATTTGTTGGAGCTAGGGGTTATTGTTGTGACAGAGAGGTGTCAGGAGCAAATTATTTCTCCCATTTTTCTAAGACCTAAAAAGGATGGCAGTTATAGGATGGTGCTCAACCTAAGTGACCTTAACAAACACATTCCATATAAACATTTTAAAATGGAGAATTCTGAGCAAGCCATTAAACTTATTAATGCAGGTGACTATCTAGCTTCAGTTGATCTCAAACATGCTTACTACACAGCAAAAGTGGCGGAAGAACAACACAGATTTTTGTTTTAAGTGGAAAGACATCATCTATCGGTTCACGTGTCTCCCTAATGGTATTTCCGAGGGGCCCAGAATTTTCACAAAATTGATGAAGCCAGTTTTTGCTGCATTGTGAGCAAAAGGCCATGTAATCACTAGTTTTATTGATGACTCTTTAATCTGTCATGGGTCTAGGACAGGCTGTCTGGCTTTTGTAGAGGCTACCATTGCTTTACTTCATCAACTAGGTTTTTGTATTAATGTGGATAAGTCTGTGCTGGAACCCACTCAGACCATTGAATACTTGGGTAACATCATTGATACTCATAAAATGACTGTTTCATTACCACCACATAGGATTCAGAAGATCATGCAAGCCTGTACGGACCTTAGGAATAAATGTACAGCTAGGATCAGGGTGGTAGCCAGGGTTATTGGTCTACTGGTTGCGGCCTTTCCGGCGGTGGAGCAGGGCAAGCTGCATTACAGGCATTTGGAGGCTGGCAAAATTGCAGCTTTGAACCTCAAACAAGGGAACTATGAGAGTTACATGAGGATTACTGAGGGTATGAAATCTGACCTTCAGTGGTGGATAAATAATCTTTCTAGTCAAACTAGGAAAATTTTCAGGGCAGGCACAGATATTGATGTCTATACGGATGCTTCAACCACAGGTTGGGGTGGCCATGTTTACCATCAGTCTGTTGCCGGTAGTTGGTCGGCTGAGGAAAGGTTGATGCACATTAATGCATTGGAGATTAAGGCCATCCTATTAGTTTTGCAAGTGTTTGCTCCAGTTCTCAAAGGAAAACACATTAGGATTTTTTGTGACAATACTACTGCAATGACTTATGTTAATCAAATGGGTGGAATAAGATCTTCTATTTGTAACGAGATAGCCACAAATATCTGGGATTGGTGCCTCGCTTCTGACGCTTGGTTAACATGTTCTCACATCCCGGGCAAGGCTAACGTGTTGGCGGATTCAGCTTCTCGGCTAGTTAAGGCAGACCATGAATGGAAACTCAATGTTGATATTTTCCTACAGTTATGTGTTCTTTTTGGTATTCCAGTGATTGACTTGTTCGCCTCAAGGCTCAATAACCAACTCCCTTGCTATTGTTCTTGGCGCCCTGATCCAGGAGCCACATATGTGGATGCCTTCACTTTAAACTGGTCTACATTTAAACTTTCATACATCTTTCCACCCTTTTCTTTGATTGCTAGGTGTCTGCAAAAGATCAAGACGGAAGGGGCACGAGTATGGATGGTGGTCCAGCTATGGTTCTCACAACCATGGATGGGCACATTGGTAAGGATGCTAACAGATTACCCTCGCCTCATCCCACGCCACAGGGGGGTGCTGGTACACCCATCTTCAGGGGAGGAACATCCCATATTGAGGCACACTCAACTGATGGCGTGCCTTCTATCCAGCAGCACCTGCGATGCCGAGGTATCTCTGAGGACGGTGCAGACATCATCCTGGCCTCGTGGAAACCGGGGACAGAGAGACAATATAGACCACACCTTAAGCGATGGACACAGTTTTGTCATAGACGGGACGTTAGTCCATTTGATCCCACTGTCTCAAACATAATAAATTTTCTATCTGAAACTTTTAACAGGCATGTTTAGTATGAGTCGGTCAACACTGCGAGGAGTGCCCTCTCGTCGCTAGGGATTGTCGTGGATGGATGAAGAGTGGGTAATCATCCATTAGTCATCAGGTTCATGAAGGGCATCTTTAACCTTAGATCACCATCCCCTAGATACACGGAAACCTGGGATGTTCAGCCAGTTTTGACCCTGTTAACTACTATGTATCCTTTGCACATGTTGACACTTAAGGATTTGTCTTTGAAATTGGTTATGCTTATGGCATTGACTAAAGCAGCACGAGTACACTGTTGTGTACAAGGGATTTGCACATTGACAAAGATTTCATTTCTGTTAAATTAAAGGGCAACATTAAGCAATGTCGGCCAACGTTTAATATACGGACTGTTAAATTTTAAGCTTATTCTAGGGACCCCCGTTTATGTGTTTGTGCTGCATTGGGACATTATTTGGACAGGACTGAGGGACTCCAGGAGTTTTCCCATTCAATGATACCTTACTCATCAGTTATATTAAACCACACAGGCCGGTTACTAGAGATTCCATATCCCGATGGATTAAAACCATGCTTGCTAAGTCAGGAGTGGATATGTCGAAATTTACAGCGGGTAGTGTTAGATCTGCTGCGGTGTCTAAGGCCAAGGCTATGTCCATACCCATCGCTTATATTATGTCCAGAGCAGGTTGGACCCGGGAAAGTACTTTTGCAAAGTACTATGACAAACACATTGTTCCTGCAGTTGACTCCTTTCAGGAAGCAGTGTTGGAGTAGGTTTGTTACTCTTTGGTGTTCATTTTGTGTTTTTATGTTTGGATATTGACAACTGCTTAAATTTACTTTTACAGTGCTTATTGGGACCAAGGTTGTGTGGTGGATGTTGGACTTGCCGGCATCGGGGTCAGAGCAGGTTACTCTATTACTCTATTACTCTTCCAATTCTTTTGAATGGCGGTTGTTTGGGTACGACACCCACATGGCTTTAAAGCCTCATGTAGGAATCTCCACGTGGCAGAAGGTGATTTGATGTTGTAAAATTTAAAAGTATACGAGACTTACCGTAGGTCAGTTGAAACATGCTTGGGATTTTAGGAGTCAAATCACCTCTGCCGTAGTGGAGATTTTTACATGCCCACCACTTCCCGCCCTTGTTCATATGTTATACAAGAATTTCTTGCCTTTCTGTTTCATAACATGTTAATTGATATCATGTGGGTGTTTGTGGCTTTGAAGTCTGACTGGCAGGTGCGCGGATGGCTTATCTCATGTAAAAATCTCCACTACGGCAGAGGTGATTTGACTCCTAAAATCCCAAGCATACTTCAACTGACCTACGGTAAGTCTCGTACACTTTTGAATTTTTTCTAAACTTGGGTTTGGCAAAGGCTGTAACAAATTACCTGATTTATAGGTATCAATAGTCAAACTTTTTAATACTCGAACAGCCATTTGGAACGAATTAAGTTCGAGTACTGAGTCTCCACTGTACATTAGCATAAGGAGAGAGTAAGAAAGAATGTGGTGAGTAAAAGCAAAGACAAACTGAAGCTTTTCTACAAGTTCATAAATGGCAAAACGAAGAACAAGCAAACAGGAAAACTAATTAAAGGAGGGCAGACATACCAAACTGAGAAGGAAATGTGTGAAATAATGAATGAGAGCTTCAAAAAAAGTGTTCACCGCAGAAGAAGATTTCACAGAACCTAATACAACATTGCATTGCCAAGGATTACAGGAAATTCCAGTACATAAGGAAGATATTGGAATATTATTGGATAAGTTGGATGTCAGGAAAGCAATGGGACCAGATGATGTATCAGGCTGGGTGTTAAAAGAAAGTAAAAGAGCAACTACTAGATCCAATTTGGGAAATACAGTGGAGACTCAATACTCAAACTTAATTTGTTCCAAATGGCTATTCGAGTATGTATTATAAAGTTTGACTATTGATACCTATAAAGCAGGTAATTTGTTCCAATCTTTGCTAAACCTCAAGTTTATAAATAAAAATTTTGATATATTTTTCTATAATCATGATTTGTACATACCATAAATGAAGGCTGGTGATGGATAACTTAGAAGAAGAGGACAGAAGAGTGAAGAGGAGGGAGGTCGTCGGAAGACAAATCACCATCCATGAAAATATCTTTGTAACTTTTCTCCTGGTGTTATTCCTGTGAATCGACTAATAGAGGGCTGTGGCTCACTAACACTTGCCTTCTCACCAGATTCCTTATTTTCACCACTAATAAGTCTATTTGGTGCCATCATAAGTTTCCAAAAGAAAAACTACTGATAGAACGCAGAAGAATATTGTTTTTCTCAAGACTGTGGCAGGACTAGGAATGCGCACCAATATCCGGTAAACTGAATTGCTGGTAGTATGGTATCAGAAGAGGACAGTGACGGTTGCGAGAAAGGAGAGTACAGAGCTTTGTATACAACCAAATGTGCGGCAGTTTGATTACCAGATATTTTCACCACTAATAAGCCTTTGGTGTTAATGTAAGTTTATGTACGAAAAACTGCAGACAGAATGGACAAGAATGTTATTCTTATGAGCACAGTAGCACAAGTGGCAAAAGAAAAAGAGGGAGAGGCAAGGGAGCCTTTGTTTACAACCACGTTCAAGTATTAAATCATACTTTTGCGTTCAAGTATTGAAAAGTTCAACTATTAAGACGTTATAGTATTGATTCTCCACTGTAATTAAAAGTTCAATAAGTGAAGGAAAAGTTCAAATAGAATGGAAGAGAGCCAGCATAATACCGATATTTAAAGTAGGAAAGGCAACTGAACCACTAAGCTACAGGCCAGTGTCACTTACAAGTGTTTTGGGGAAGTTGTGTGAAATATGAAATAATTATCAAAGAAAAATGGGTTAAATTTGTAGAAGAGGAACAAGTCATATCGAACAGACAATTTGGGTTCAGGACAGAGCGGTACAGAGATGGATGGGTAGACACAGTATACCTGGATTTAAAAAGGGCTTTTGATAAAGTCTCTCATGGAAGACTACTTTGGAAACTAGAGAACATAAGAGGACTGTGAAGAACTTTGCTAGAATGGACAAGAGATTATTTGAAGGATAGGGAGATGAGAACTGTGATGAGAGATATATACGTACTCATCTTGGGGTAAAAAACAAGCGGAGTGCCACAAGGGTTACTGTTAGCCCCTATTATGTTTCAGATTTATGTAAACAACATTCACATTGGGATAAACAGTTATATTAATTTATTTGCTGATGATGCAAAGTTGCTAAGAGTTATCAAAACCAGTGAGGACAGTCTGCTGTTGCAGGAAGATATAAACAAGATCTATGAGTAAAATAGGAAGTGGAAATTAGAGTTTAATGCCAAGAAATGTCATGTAATGGAACTAGGAAAGAGCAAAAGACTGGTAAGGGATTATTTGATGAGAGGAACAAATAATGAAGACTAAAGAGGAAAAAGATCTGGGAGTGATTATACAAGAAAATCTGAACCCTGAAAAACATATAAGCAAGATATTTGGATTATCATATAAAATGTTGACTAATATAAGAGTGGCATTTCAATACAAGGACAAAGATATGATGAAAAAAATCATCACAAGCATGATATGTCCAAGGCTGGAATATGCAGCAGTGGATCTAAGAAAATTGTAAAGGTTACAGAAAATTGCTACAAAGATGGTGCCGAAATTAAAGGACCTAACATATGAGGAACGAATGAAGGAAATGGGACTGCCAACCTTACAAGATAGAAGAGAACAGTGGGATCTAATAACAATGTACAAGATAGTCTATGGCATTGAAAAGATAGACAAATTAGACCTGGTGCTGTTGACAGAAGAAGATGGAAGGACAAGAGGACATGAAAAGATGATCAGGATGAGGCAGCGTGTGGAGGATATTGGAAAATACAGTTTTCCACACAGAATGGTGGAAAAGTGGAATGCATTGAATAATGAAGTTGTTACAGTACATAATGTGCATAACTTTAGGGAAAACTTACACAAATGGAGACATAGAGACAGAACACTATGAGCCCCGCTCTGACCTTGTACAATACAACTAGGTAAATACAAAGTAATCTACACCCAAGAGGACTGTTTGCTGCTGCAAGAAGATATGAACAAAATCTATAGGAGGAGGAAGAAGTAGAAATTAGAGTTCAATGCCAAGAAATGTCACGTAAAGGAATTCGGAAGGAGTAAGAGAAGACCGGTATGGAATTATCTGATGGGAGAGGAACAAATAATGAAGACTAAAGAAAAAAAAAATCTGTGAGTAATTATACAGGAAAATCTGGACCCTGAAAAACACAAAAGTAAGATATTTGGATTATCATATAAAATGTTGACCAGTATAAGAATGAGCATTTCAATTCATGGACAAAGATATGATGAAAAAAATTATCATGAGTATGATATGTTCTAAGCTGGAATGTGCAGCAGTAGTGTGGTCTCCGAGCTCTAAAAATCATATAAGAAGATTAAAACAGATCCAGAAGAGAGCTACAAAGATGGTGCTGGAATTATAGGACATAAGATATGAAGAAAATCTGAAGGAAATGGGACTGCCAACCTTACAAGATTGAAGAGAATGAGGAGACCTAATAACAAAGTATAAAATAGTAAATGGCATTGAAAAGATAGACAAAGAAGACCTAGTGATGGTGCCAGAAGCTGGAAGGACAAGAGGACATGCAAAGAGGATTAGGAAGAGGCTGTGTGTGAAGGATATTGGAAAATACAATTTTCTACATAGAATGATGGAAAAGTGGAATGCATTGAGTGATGAAGTTGTCACAGCACATAATGTGCATAACTTTGAAGAAAAACTGGATAAATGGAGATATGGAGACAGAACACTATGAGACCCATTCAAACCCTGTACAATACAACTAGGTAAATAAACACTCGTCTGACATCGTGGATATTGGGGAAAATAGATACAACATATGTAAGAAAAATAGAGAAAAGAATAAAAAGAGGAGTGATGTTACTTATAAAGAAAGAGCTGAAGGTGGATGAAATAACTTATGGAGAAGGGAGTGCTGAAGTGCCGAAAGCACAAGTCAGAATTTAAGAAGGAAAAAGGGACTTTGCCATTGTTTATGTCCCATCCAAAAGAAACTCGTGGGAAAACAAGAATACGAGAACATGCTTGATGATACCAGAAAATGTTTACAGTTACTAATTAAAAAGAGTAAAAACATAACAGTGATAGGTGACTTTAACCCCTTACGTACAATTTTTTTACCTTCCTTCTCCCCCAGCTGACCATTTCCGGGTATTTTTCAACTTTCACCAAGGGATTTTTTTTCTTATGGGATTGTAGATCATATTTTTCTGTATATGAAATCAAAATCCGCAACTCTCTAAGTGCTCTGGTTCGGCCATGGTGGGCCACCAAAGTCTGAAAAATGAAGAAAATATCCTCCCTGCGGGCCAACAGAAAACGGAGGTTTCACCTGTCAAACGCAAGTTTTGCGTATACATGCCCTGATGCGTTGCACCACTCTAGAATGAGTGGTGTAACACAGGAAACATCATGACACCACGTGTACGTCTGCATCATACAGCTATCATCTACAACCACACACACACACACACACTGAGAAAGTTGTGAAGGTTATTAAGTCAAATGAGACATTGGTGAGGGAAACCGTAGACAAAAAGAGATGTGTTGTGATATTTGGAGTTGAGGAGGATAAGACACCAAGTAAGATGGAGAGGGAGAAAAACCTTAAAGAGGTGGTAAATAATATCATTGATGTGGTGCAGGAGGAGAATAAAGACTTAGTACAAGAAATAGAGGACTTCCATACAATTGGAAAGTTCACAGGAGAAGGTATGAGGCCAATAAGAATCAAATTTAAGTCACAGAAGGATGTGGATGAATTGGTGGAGAAGTCGTGGAGGTTAGCCCAGCAAGAAACAACAAAGAAGATTTGGTTGAGGAGAGATCTCAGTGAAAAGGAAAGAGAAATGTTAAATGAGTTACGAAGGGAGGCTTTGAAAAAAAATGAAGAGAGGACAGAAGAGGAGAAGAAAGAGTTTTTCTGGAGAATCTTGGATATGAGTCTGAGAAAGTGGTTCATAACCCAGAAAAGTACAGTAAGAAAGGACTAAAGAAACTTAAGTGTGAGCGGAATATAATGTATTCCAACGTAAATGGAGTGATATCGGGGATTTTAGAACTCAACGATTACTTGAGACATAAGAACCCAGATATTGTGGGTCTTACTGAAACAAAACTGGGCGAGGGAGAAGACCTGATGATGGTTGGAGAAGGGAAATATAATGTTTGGAAAGGAAATACGTAGAGTAGGTAAGATGGGAGGAGGAGTGATGTTGCTAGTTAAAAAAGATATAAAAGTGGATCAAGTGAAAGAAGGTATGGGAAAGGCAGAAGTGCTAAAGATCAGAGTAGAAACTAATGAAGGAAAAAAGAGGCACTACATAGTGGTGTATGTACCACCTAAGACATTTAAATGCCTGGTCAGTATAGGAATATGAAGAAATGATAAGAGATACAGGAACATGTCTGGAAGGAATGTTGGGTGGCTGTGAAAGAGCTATAATGATGGGAGATTTTAATTGTAAAGAGGTGTGTTGGGAGGACTGGTCAATGGAAGGATCAGAGACAACATGGGGAAATACACTATTGACGCTGGTAATGTAAAATGTGTTAACTCAGTGGGTCAAAGAAGATACTAGGTTTGGCAGAGAGGGAGCATCATCAAGACTGGACTTGGTCTTTAGTACAGAGCCAATGATCATTGAGGAGATGAGGGTGGAGTGCCCTTTAGCAAAGAGTGATCATGCAGTTTTGGAGTTCAAGGTGAAGGATGAAGAGAAATTTAGAAGAAATGAAGAATATAAAGTGGGAAGATGGAATTATGCCAAGACGGATTTTGGAAACTTAAGGAAATTTTTTCAAGAGACAAATTGGATGAACTTCAAGAGTGCTAAGGGAGCAAATGAAAAGTGGAAGGAATTTATAAAAATATACAAAGAAGGCGAGAAGAAATTTGTACCAGTAAGACAACATAGACAAATTGGAAAGTAGGACTGGTTTAACCCGTACAGCGTCAGCAGATCTGAGACTTTGTGATTTCGGCAGTGCTGGCCACATCATGGATTTTTTTTTTGCTAAACCAGTCTTGAATGATGTGAAACAAATGAAAATGACAGTCATTCCTCCCAGAACTGACTGGAAGTGGTATTAATTGGTGCAAGATATTTTGCGCTAAGGTTAGTGACTTAGCAATGCCTTATGTGACTAGTTTATTCGCTTCCTTGTTTCTCAACAGTTGATCCCCGAGTTGGACACATGCATAATATTGTTCCTGAGTTGAAAGAAAAACAAAATGTCATGTTTTGCTGTTTGGGAGTGCTTGTGGATAAAAATAGACACGAGATATCGCGAGGGAGTGTTGCCTTTCACGGTGCAAACATTTTCCGAGTAATATGTACCTGTTTTTCCTTATAACAAAGCGATTGGAAAATTTTTATTTAAGTCATACAAAGTTTTCACTACCACAATATAACAGTTACCAAAAACAACTGAAATGGTAAGAGTAAGTAATGGAAATTACGCTTTGTTCATATTAGCGGAGTTGAGGCGTCAGTTTCCCGCTACACCGAGCTGAAGACAGCAGAAACTGCTAAAGTTCAGAATTGTAATAAATAAATACAGGAAGTATTCATGTTAGCAGGGACGAGGAGGCAGCATGAGCAATGTCTACAGTGCATGATGGCAGTATAATGGTAGGTTTTGAGGACGCAATACCTCCGAAAACACGAGGAAGCTCGCCGACGTATCTCATACGTCTCTGACGCCCGGTTCGCTCAGAGTAGCCGACATATCTCGTACATTTCTGACGCTGTACAGGTTAATGATAGATGTGAAAAGGCTAGAAAAAGAAAAGAGGATGCATGGAAGAGGTGGAGAAGGAAAAACGGATAAATCAGTGGGAAAGTTACAAAAGAGCAAGAAATGAATATGTGTGGATTAGAAGAGAAGAGAGAAAGAAACAGGAAAAAGATATAACTGATAAATGTAAAGACCAACCAAGGCTTTTTTTACAGACATGTGAACAACAACATAAAAAATAGAGAAAGTATTGAAAGTTTAGAAGTGAATGGAGTCTGCAGTGAGGATCCCAGGGAAATGGCAGAGGTTATGAACGGATGCTTTCGGAAGGTATTCACAAAGGAGATTGCTTTTGACAAGCCACTGGTAATGGAACGAAAAGGGACTATGGAGGAGTTTCAAGTAACTGTGGAGGAAATAAAAAAATATGATGGGGAGTCTAGAGGTGAGAAAAGCTGTGGGACCCGATGGGGTATCAGGATGAATTTTAAGAGAGTGCAGGGAACAACTGGCGGAAAAAGTTTGTGAAGTAATTGATGCCTCATTAAGGGAAGGTGTAGTGCCCCAAGACTGGAAAAGAGCTAACATTGTTCCAATTTATAAAACAGGTAACAAGAGAGACCCATTGAACTATAGACCAGTGTCACTCACAAGTGTGGTGGCTAAGATGTGTGAGAGGGTGGTGAAGAATAGATGGACAGATTTCTCGGAGAAGAATGACATACTTTGTGATTGTCAATTTGGTTTTAGAAGAGGGTGTTCATGTACGACAAACCTCATATGTTACTATTTGAGGGTGATAGATGTAATACAAGAAAGAGATGGTTGGGCTGATGGAATATATCTGGATTTAAAAAAGGCTTTTGATAAGGTACCACACCGGAGACTGATCTGGAAACTTGAAATGGTAGGAGTGCATGGCAGTTTGCTAAAATGGATGGAAGACTTTTTGGTGGGAAGAGAAATGAGAACAATAATTAAGGACAGACCATCAGAGTGGGGCTTGGTGGAGAGTGGAGTCCCACAGGGATCGGTGTTGGCACCAGTAATGTTTGCGGTCTATATAAATGACATGGTGGATGGGGTGTCCAGTTATGTGAGCCTATTTGCAGACGATGCAAAATTGTTAAGGAAAGTGAGATGTGCCAAAGATTGCGAATTACTTCAGGAAGACTTGGACAGAATATGGAAATGGAGCTGTACATGGCAAATGGAGTTCAACACGACAAAATGCAAGAAATTAGAGTTTGGCAAGAGTGAAAGAAGAATCAGGGGTATGTACAAGATAGGAAATGAAGACATAAAAACCAGTAATGAAGAAAAAGATCTCAGGGTGACAATTACCAATGACCTATCGCCAGAGAGACACATAAACAAAATAATTGGAGAAGTATTGAACTTATTGAGGAACATAAGAGTGGCGTTCGTATATTTAGATGAGGAAATGATGAAGAAAATAATTACTGCAATGATAAGACTGAGGCTTGAATATGCAACAATACAGTGGGCTCCGAACACATAAGAAAATTAGAGAAAGTACAGAGGGCAGCGACAAAAATGGTACCTGACTTGCGAGATTTGACTTATGAGGACAGACTGAACAGGATGCAACTTCCGACCCTGGAAAACAGAAGAGAGAGGGGAGACCTGATAGCGATATACAGAGTGATGAATGGCATGGAAAAAATGGAAAGGGAAGATCTGTGTATGTGGAATGAAAGAGTGTCGAGAGGGCATGGAAAAAAACCTAAAGATGGCCACTTATAGGAGAGATGTGAAAAAAATATAGCTTCCCTCATAGAAGTGTGGAAGCATGGAATAGTTTGGATGTGGAAGTGGTCAACGCAAGGAATGTTCATGATTTTAAGAAAAAGTTGGACATTAGTAGATATGGAGACGGGACAGTACGAGCGTAGCTCCTTTCCCATATGTTACAATTAGGTAAATACACGAAAAAAAAAAAAAAAAAAAAAAAAAAAAGTATGGCTCATTTCTGGTGCACACGAAGTTTTGTGTGCATATGTACGCATGTAAGTGCACACCAGAGGTTTACATAGTGATCAGACAACCCTCCAGCGAGACACACAGAGGAATGGAGGGCCTAGGGAGGGGAGAGGAGGCAGGAAGAGGGAGGGACGAGGGAGGGACAGGGTTGACCAGACCCTCTGTGAATCACATGGGGTAGGGGGGGACTGTTAATATGCAACACGGGCCAGCGTTACAATAGTCAGTCCTGACCTACAGAAAACACTCTTTCCAATGGTGCTAACACCAGCTCGCTACCTCTTACCGCCAGTCTTTTACAGCCCTTGCTATATGTAAGCTGATCGGCATTACAGTTTCAAATTTCACCCGCTGATATGTAGGCTGGTTGCACGTAAGGGGTCATAGGCAAGGAAATTGTTTTTGAAGACCTGACAACTGAGGGAGGAGAAAGATCTTGGAAACACATACTACTGAATCTAGCAGTAGTCAATATTCTAGCTCAGTGGGTGAAGGACAGCACAAGGTATAGAGTAAATGAAGAACCATCATGATTGGATTTAGTGTTTACTAAAGAATCAGATACAGTAATACTCCGCTTAACGAACAGGATAAGGGGTGTCAAAGCTGTTTGTAAAGCGAAAATTTGTTAAGCTGATATAATTTTCCCATAGGAAATAATAGAAATAGGGGGGATGCGTATTTCATTAGTAATTCACTATCACTCAGAGCCACAGAGTCAAGGTTATCCTCATGGCATGAGCGTATATGAATACAGTCATACCTCGCCCAACACGATAGCTACGTTCCTGAGCTCATTGTGCACAGCGAGATTCGTGTTGGGCGAATAATAGGCCCTATGGAAAAATAGGGGTTACGTTCCCAGATCCTCCCCAAAAAACAGTTTTTTTACTAAAAAGACTGAAAAAAACAATAAATGAAGTACCAAACACACATTTTATCTAACTACAATACTAGTACAGTAATACTCTGCTTAACGAACAGGATAGGGGGTGTCAAAGCTGTTCGTAGAGCGGAAATTCGTTAAGCGGACGTAATTTTCCCATAGGAAATAATGGAACTAGGGGGGATGCGTTCTGGGCTGATCCCCAACATACCCCATGGGTAAAAAAAAAAAATATATATATATATACAGTAAAAGTCCTTAAATCCAGAACTTTATAATCTGGAAAATTTGAAAGGCTGAGTCAAATTTGTAAAAAGTAAGAAATAATAGTAATAAATATATAATAATAATAGCCGAAACCGAACATGTCATCACCGACATTGAGTTTAACACAAACTCGTAAGAGAATAATATTTGGAGGTATTATAAGTGGTGTTTTATGTTTCTGTAAGTGATGTGCGTGCATGTGTGTGTGTGTGTTGCTGACTGCGGAGTCCTGTTATCTGCGTGGGTGATCCAGCTGGTGTACGCTCGACGCCAGTGACGTGATTGGCTAGCGTATAATGTTGGAGGCCTTCCTTTCTTTTTGTTTCCTTTTATCAGACATCAGTAAATGTTTTATGTTATGAAATGTGTTTTGTATTATACTTAAAATGATTTTATAAAGTGTGACATAAGTATTGTGGACTGTATACATATTATGTGGGGTACAGTACAGCACAATCACTCAAACTACTCAGTATATGTGGATGGTGGAATAGCCTACGAAAAATAGTGAAATCAAATACAAGGTGACAAGTAGGAAAAGAGCAATCATCACATATGAGCTGCCATAATGGCTGGAAAGGCCCATGCCACTCCCCCCATAGTCTGGCAAATCTTCAAGAAAAAAAGAAAGCCTACGTAAATCTTGTGTGGTGTGGTGAGGAAGTACACAGTGGTAGTAGCAGTCCCTGTAAGATGTTATGACATGACAGTACTACAAAGAGATATAGCAAGTAAATGTTTTATGTTATGAAATGTGTTTTGTATTATACTTAAAATGATTTTATAAAGTGTGACATAAGTATTGTGGACTGTATACATATTATGTGGGGTACAGTACAGCACATAACATAACATAACATATAACATAAATAATAGGATAACAAAGGGCCACCAGGGCCCATCTAGGTTATCCTGTATCTGTCGCACAGCGACCTCATCATCAGTACTTAAAGATACACTTACAAGTACACAATACATTATATACTAATTCTAAATATTTGGCCCATTAACAGGGGTAAGTCCTGCAGCGAAATCCTCTACAATTTGTGGTCCCCATACATGGGGATCATGTCTTGTTTAACTATAGTAAATTTCTTATAAAACTATCATGCAGTGCTATACATAATTATAAATCTAATAAATTTAAGTGCTTATCTAATCTGTTTTTAAACATTGTCAAACTAGTGCTATTTACAACCGTCTCTGGCAATGCATTCCAGAAGTCTACCACTCTATGACTAAAGAAATATTTTCTTATATCTAACCTGCAGCCTTGCTTTCTAATCTTCCTGCCATGATTTCTAGTCCTATTTCCTCCTCTAAGGTAAAGAAAGATCTCACATCTATGTAGTTTGTATCTGAGAACATTTTAAATAACTCTATCATATCCCTCTTATACATCTCCTCTCAAATGAAAACATGTTTAATTCCTTTAATCTATCTCTATACTCCAGGCGCTTTAATGCTGGTATCATCCTAGTTGCTCTTCTCTGAACTGCTTCTAACATGTTGATATCCTGCCTATAGTGGGGTGACCAGGCCTGTATGCAATACTCTAAATGGGGCCTAACATAGGAATTATATAAGCTACGCACCACTTCCTTACTTTTATAACTAACATTTCTATTTATAAAACCCAGGATCCTATTTGCCCTATTTCTTGCTTCTAAACATTGCTTTGAAAATTTCATAGTTCTGTCTATCACTACTCCTAAATCCTTTCCTCCTCTACTGCCTCTAGCCAACATCCCTCCATCTCATAGCTAAAGTTTGTGTTGTCTTTACCTAAATGCATAACCTGACACTTTTTAGAATTAAACTCCATCTGCCACCTGTCTGCCCATGCTATCAGCCTGTCCAGGTCTCGTTGTATTCTGTAATTGTCCTTTTCACCCTGTACTGCACATGCTATCTTAGTATCATCTGCAAACTTTGATACTTTGCTACTAATTCCTATATCTAAATCGTTAATGTACACCAAGAAAAGAAGAGGTCCTAGCACTGATCCTTGGGGTACCCACTAACCACTTCCTTCCACTCAGACATTGCCCCATTTAATACTACTCTCTGTTTCCTATCAGAAAGCCATTCACTAATCCAATCAACTAACCTACCCCTATCCCATGTAGTCTCAATTTGTACACTAGCCTCCTATGCGGTACCTTATCAAATGCCTTGCTAAAATCTAGATATATAACATCTATGCTATTTCCATCATCTAACTCCTTGGTAATATATTCTAAGATATCGAGCAAATTTGTAAGACAGGACCTCCCTGATCTAAAGCCATGTTGGGTATCTCTAATTAATCTATTCTCATTTAAATGCTCCCAAATACTACCCTTAATGATTTTCTCTAGTATCTTACATACTATACTAGTTAAACTGATCGGTCTATAATTATTCGCATCATCCTTCCTACCTTTTTAAATATTGGAGTAACATTAGCTAACTTCCAGTCCTGAGGTATCTCAGCAAACCTAAGTGATCTTTCAAAGATTAACTTAAGTGCTTCAGAAATACTGTCTACACCCTCCCTAAGTACTCTGGCATGTAGCTCATCAGGACCACTGGCTTTCCTATCGTCTAGTTCAAGAATAAATTTCCTAATAATTCCCGGTTTTATATCAATATTTTCTAAAGCTCTTAAACTACTCGTCGCACTGTTTGTAACAGGATTTCCTATTCTTTCCTAGTAAATACTGAAGAAAATTGTTCATTCAATAATTCTACTATGTCTTCATTTTGATCCACTACTACACCATCTTTTCTGAGTGGTCCAATCCTATCCTTATTTCTTTTATCACTGACCTTGTAATAACTATATAATTTTTTGGGATCTTTACTCCCAGCTCTAGCTAGTTTTATCTCTGCCTGCCTTTTACTTTTTTTTATAACCTTACTCAAATCATCCCTGACCTGTCTGTACCTAATCAAATCTACATCTTCCCCACTTTTCTGCAACTCTCTGTATGCCCTCTTCTTCTCTCTGATCTGGCTACCTATCTCATGAGTCCACCATAATGGCTTCCTGTTTCTCTGCCTTATATCTTTGTAAGGGATACACTGCATCACTATAGCCTTTACTACAATCTTAAAAATATCCCACATCTCCTGTGCAGTTTTATTTCCAAAACTATCTTCCCAGTTTACTTCTCCTAATAACTGACGTAACCTACCATAATTGCCTTTCTGATAGTTTGGGACTCTAGTCTTATTCACTATATTATCCCTACTGGAATTAATGATAAATCTAATTATATGATGGTCACTGTTTGCTAAAGTCTCTCCTACCTCAACTTCCTTTAAACAATGCTCAATATTTGTTAGTACTATGTCTAAAACCTTCCTCCCCCTAGTAGGTTTATCTACCATCTGCACTAAATAGTTATCCTGAAAACTTTCCATAAACTTATTTTCACTAGCATCTCCTACCATCCTCTCCCAGTTTACTGACTTAAGATTAAAATCCCTAAGATAATTGTCTGACTAGTACACCCCTATTTATCTCATCTACCATAAGGTTGTCTACATCTGCTGACTGGTTAGGTGGCCTATAAAAGCTCCTACTCTAATAACCTTACTTTTGTTTACTCTAACATCCAGCCATAAGGACTCTACTCTGTTATCTACCTTAATACCATTAACCTGACTGGAAATGAAGGATTTTTACATAAATAACTACTCCTCCGCCTATCCTACCAATTCTCTGGTGTAAATACATAATGTATCCATCTACTTCATATTCTTTCCTATTTTCCTAAACTTTTCCTCATTTACCCATGCCTCTGTGACACATACAACATCTAGGCCCTCCTCAACTATATAACTAGATAACTCGTCCTTCTTGTTCCTAAGACTCCTGGCATTTACATAAAAACATTTAAGTCCTGCTACCTTCCTAGATGCTGTCTCCTTATTTGGAATCCTAATCTTATTCTCTCCTATTTGCACCTGGAAATCTTTCCTAATCTTTTCACTATCTCTGTTTATCCTATCTAATTTATGTCTAGCATCTTTCTTCTGGAATGCATTTGCTACCTCACCCCCTACACTCCATCCCAACTCCCCTCCAGACATCCACTCAGCACATCCACACCCTTCCTACTCAGATGCACACCATCCCTAGCATACAAATCCTTCGCCCATAGAACCTATCCCATACATCCACAAAGCTGACACCCACATCCTTACACATCCCTTTTACCCGACCATTCACACCAATGGCTCTAGACAACCATTCCTGCTAACATACACACGAGGCAAGATTCCTGACACTACACACCTCCTACCACTCTCCCTTATCTTGCCTAACATTTCCCGAAATCTTGCCACTAACTCCTCCGACCCACCTGCTCTGACATCGTTCCCACCTACGTGCAAAACTACTACACCCTCCTCTCCATCCCCCAACCCTCTTCTGCACCTCCTCACTCACTGCCTTCACACCTGCACCAGGCATACACACGTTCGTCCTCCTATCCCTGTCTTTCCCACAGAAAGTGCTATCTAAATACCTAACCTGAGAGTCACCCACCACACACACCTGAGGTGTGCTAGGCACAACCATCCTCCTCCTCTCCTCTACCCCCTTCTTTCTCCTTTCACTCACCACAACCACCTCATTCACTCCACTCACTCTCCCTCCCCTCCAACAAACCGAACCTATTTTCACACTCAACAGGTTTAGTCCTATCCTCCTAACTATCTCCGCTTTCCTTCCCTCGCAACCTGCCATCTCTGCCTATCCTGACTACTATCTTTCCCAGTCTGGCTCGCCTGCTCCCTCTTCCCCACTCTGCTCTTCCCGACAGAGGCCAAGCCACCCTGTCGCCCTCAGAAGGTCCAACCTTCGGCCTAACACTGATCTCCTGCCTAATTTTTTCCACTGCCTCCCCAAGCCTCTTAACCTCCTCCTTCAATTCAAAGATGAGAACTTGTTCGCACTTTTCCCCTCACTTAGCTTTCTGATTTCCTCTCGCAATTCTCGGTGCTCAAGAGAAAGAACTAAATTCTCGCTCTTGAGCCTACACACCATACACTCAGAAAAGTCAACGACCTTCCTGTCGTGCCCACACATCTCACACACAACAAACTCTCCCAATCCCACCTCAACACTCTCTTTCACGCACTCAATCACACTCTGATATACCTCAGTAGCTACCGCCATACTAATTTACAATATGTTAACTCACAAACAAATAAAAATACTAGGTGACGGCGGGGTGAAGGAACCGCAGTGGTGGGAGGGCCTAAGTGAGGTCAACTAATCCTCTTTCAAGGTCAACTTGACGGTTACAAGCCTAGTCTCCTCGCTCTACCAAAAATACTTTTAACTCACAAACACTGATTCTAACCACTATTTCACTCTAATCTAACACTTGCAGTACACACTTTCACTTCACTAACACTCAAAAGCACCACACACAGACACCAAGCACAAACACCACTCGCTAACTATAAAAACCACAGCCAGAAACGGAGCGCACACACAACACGTCCACTCGCCACCACAGCCCTGGGTTTAATCACTCAAACTACTCAGTATATGTGGATGGTGGAATAGCCTACGAAAAATAGTGAAATCAAATACAAGGTGACAAGTAGGAAAAGAGCAATCATCACATATGAGCTGCCATAATGGCTGGAAAGGCCCATGCCACTCCCCCCATAGTCTGGCAAATCTTCAAGAAAAAAAGAAAGCCTACGTAAATCTTGTGTGGTGTGGTGAGGAAGTACACAGTGGTAGTAGCAGTCCCTGTAAGATGTTATGACATGACAGTACTACAAAGAGATATAGCAAGTTGGGGTTAGTTTAGTGGGGTTTACATAGTACCCTCAAGATTTTAATTTTACTTTCAGCATTACTATCTTACAATCTGGAAAATCCTAGAATCCGGAATGCCTGAACCCCCATGACTTCCAGATTTCAGGACTTTTACTGTATATTTCTATTAGCTTTTTACAAGCCTTGCCCCCAAGAAAGGATTGTTTTGTAATGCATAAAGTGAAATCTTATATGGAATACCAAAAAATAAGGCAGAGTTGATGGGATCGGCCACAGACGGCGGAAACTCCGGCGACTTGGCTGCTTCTTCTTCTTGTGATCTTTTTAGCTTGGCGTGTTTTCTTTCACCACGATATTACATTTGTTTCCACTCCTCTATTGCCTGCTATAATGGATATCATATCATAGTATTCATATACTCTCATGCCATGAGGATAACCTGGACTCTGTGGCAGTAAGTGATAGTGAATTACTAATGAAATACCGCAGTGTTTCATTAGTAGTTCACTATCACTCAGTGCCACGGAGTCAAGGTTATCCTTATGGCATGAGCATATATGAATACTAAGATATGATATCCATTATAGCAGGCAATAGAGGAGTGGAAACATAAACATCATGATGAAAGTAACACGCAAGCTACAAGAGTCACAAGAAGAAGAAGCGAGTGGCATGAGTCTCCGCTTTGTCTATGGCTCATCTCATCTCTGCTTTAATTTTTTGGTAT
This sequence comes from Portunus trituberculatus, assembly GCF_017591435.1. Taxonomy (NCBI): domain Eukaryota; kingdom Metazoa; phylum Arthropoda; class Malacostraca; order Decapoda; family Portunidae; genus Portunus; species Portunus trituberculatus. Next base: position 29,608,060 of record NC_059304.1, read on the forward strand.
TCCATTAAGATTTCACTTTATGCATTACAAAACAATCCTTTCTTGGGGGCAAGGCTTGTAAAAAGCTAATAGAAATATTATTTTGTGAACATATATGCATATATAAGACAGGACCAGAGGGAGATTCAAATGGGGACCAAATCATGCAATCGTGCGTCAAAGTCGTGCTCGGCGAAATATGGTATATTTTACTGATTCAGGTATACGCGAGATTCGTGTTCGGCGAGATATGACTGTACTAAGATATGATATCCATTATAGCAGGCAATAGAGGAGTGAAAACATAAACATCATGATGAAAGTAACACGCAAGCAAAAAAAGTCACAAGAAGAAGAAGAAGCGGCTGAGTGGCTGCGAGTCTCCCGCTTCATCTGTGGCAGATCTCATCTCTGCTTTATTTTTTGGTATTCCATGTAAGATTTCATTTTATGCATTACCAAACAATCCTTTCTTGGGGCAAGGTTTGTAAAAAGCTAATAGAAATGTTGTTTTGTGAACATAAATGCATATATAAGACAGTAACACCACCTCAAGAGGTGGTGTTCCCAGCAACCTCAGAGCAACCTGATAGCAACCTTGTCACCGTCCCTCCAAGCGTTCATGGATGCCATTTCGCTGCAGGAGGTTGCTCTGACGTTGTTAAAGAATCTTGGATCCAGCTCCAGGAGTGCTAGAGACAGAAGCGGGGAGCCAGCCAATCACAGCAAAGCTACTGTGTTCGGTCCCTCACCCGGCAAATTCAAACCCAGAAAATTCGCCAAAACAGATGTGGTTGTACGTTATGCGGACTTTTTTGGTCTAACTTTATATAGTACGTTAAACTGGAAATTCGTTAAACGAACGTTCGTTAAGCGGAGTATTACTGTACTCAAAAACTTGGAATATAAAAGTCCACTCAGTAAAAGTGAACATGTATTACTTGAATTCTGAAAAAAATTACTGGAGGAACTTAGGAACAAAGCCTATAATAATAGGTACAATTACAGTAAAACATTGCAGAATTAAGAAAATACTTTTAACAAGTAGACTGGACTGAATTTTATATATCAGAGAAAACTGAAGACAAATGCAATATTTTAATGGAGAAATATATTGAAGGAATAATGAAACATGTGCCAATGAAAAAAATAGACCAGACTAGACACAAGGTGTGGTTTAACAGAAGATGTGAGTTAGCAAGGATGGAAAGAGGAAAAGTCTGGAACAGATGGAGAAGAAATAGAAGACAAAATAATAGTTAGACTATGCCCGGAAAAGAAACGAGTAAGTCAAGATTCGGAGAATGGAACAGAAAAACTATGAAAAGGATATAGTGGACAAATGTAAGGACCATCCAAAATTGTTTTACAGATATGTAAAATGGCAAGCTGAAAAACAATGGAGAAATAAGCAAACTAAAATACAATAATGAAACATACAAAGACCCAGAAGATACGGTGGGAGTAATGAACAATCTTCACCAGAGAAAGTGACTTCCATTGTAAAATCCCAGTGGAATTAAGTGATGATGTTCATGAAATACAAGAGTAGTAGAAGTTAGGAAAATAATGGGAGAACAAGATATAAGGAAAGCCAATGGAATGTCAGATTGGATTGTGGAGAAATGCAGTCACCAGTTAGCAGACAAAGTCCACATCATTATGAATTCCTTAACAGAGTGTTAAGTATCAACAGACTAGAAAAGAGTGGATATTGTGCCCATATTCAAAGGGAAAAATAAGAAGGATCCATTAAACTGCAGATCTGTTTCATTGATCATTGTAATAGCAAAAATATGTGAAATGATAATAAAGAAGAAATGGATGGAATATCTGGAAGAGAAAAGTATGTTGATAGATAGACAGTATGGATTCAGAAGAGGAAGATCATGTCACAAATTTAATAAGCTTCAACACAAGAGTGGTTGACATAGTGCAAGAAAGGGATGGCTGGGTGGACTGCATCTACTTAGATCTAAAGAAGGCATTTGATAATGTCCCGTACAAAAGGTTACTGTGGAAACTTGAACAAAATGGAGGACTAAAGGGAGGACTTCTGAAATGGATGACTGAGACAGATAAATAAAAACAATTATAAAAGATAAAAAAAACCGGCCCGGAAAAGTCTTAAGTGGAGTTCTGCAGGGGTCGGTATTAGCACCAATAATGTATGCAGTATATGTGAACAATATATAGGGGTTCTCCCTTAATGCACGGAAGAGTGACAGAGAAAATGTCCGCATATATTGAAGACACACTAACCAAATAATAGAACCTTATGTTATAAATAAGATTGGGACCAGGACCCACCACGACTGAGCCCTGAGATCCCCACCATAAGGGCCTCCAGTGATCATTCCTGCACTGCATTCTTTATGGCATATTTACATTTCACCATGTTAAGCACTATGGAATCATAAATAGAGGAAAATCTGCCTACTTCATGGAGCTTTTCACCTGCCCCAACCTTGGCTATGATGTCTAGTTTCTCTAGAAGCAAAAATATTTTACATTTCTTGATAAGCTACACCTGTAACACCCTTCTCTTTCGTAATTTTGGAAGGAGCCATATTCATAAACCTAAAAAGATAAAAAATATTACGTATCACCAACCTACAAAAGTAAAAAATATTATCATGCTTAGTGAATGTGAAAAACAAAACCATAACACAGTCAAGCTGGAACAACATGACTGGATCAAAACATAAACACGTCGTCAAACTGTCTCGTTGGTTCTTTCTTATGTAATGTTCAATTTATATATTTTGACATTTAATTGTTATTTTTGTTGTTAAAATACAATCTTCAAATTTATTTTTATTTATTCTATTGGTTTTTTTTTTGGGGGGGGGGTTGAAAAAATTCATTTTATAGCAAAAGTATTTTGTTCTCAAATGAAAGTTTCTTTCACCAAGTACACATAAAATTGGAATTTTTGCCCATTGCACGAGTGATGGAAACAAAGTGAGGGTGCACATGAAGCTGGAAATGCATTAACTGAGGTGTGCACTAAAAGAAGACCTCTGTGTATGTATATATATATATATATATATATATATATATATATATATATATATATATATATATATATATATATATAATCTTTCTAGATTATGAAGTATTACAGAGGTCCTCTTTTAGTGCACAGCTTAGTTAATGCATTTCTTGCTTTATGCACACCCCCTCACTTTATTTCCATCACTCATACAATGCGTAGAAGTTTCGACTTTATGTGCACTTGGTGAAACTTTCACTTGAGAACAAAATATATTTGGTATAAAATAATCTTTTTCTCCCAAAAAAGCAATAGAATAAATTAAAATAAATTTATAAATGATATTTTTACAAAATAATAATTAAATGTCAAAATATATGAATTAAACATAACATAACAAAGAACCAACAAAACAGTTCAATGTTGTGTATATGTTTTGGTCCATCCATGTTGTTCCAGCTTGCCTGTGTTATATAACATAACATATATAATAGGATAACAAAGGGCCACCAGGCCCCATCTAGGTTATCCTGTATCAGTCGCACAGCGACCTCGTCATCAGTACTTAAAGATACACTTACAAGTACACAATACATTATATACTAATTCTAAATATTAGGCCCATTAACAGGGCTAAGTCCTGCAGCGAAATCCTCTACAATCTGTGATCCCCATACGTGGGGATCATGTCTTGTTTAACTATAGTAAATTTCTTATAAAAACTATCATGCAGCGCAATACATAATTATAAATCTAATAAATTTAAGTGCTTATCTAATCTGTTTTTAAACGTTGTCAAACTAGTGCTATTTACAACCCTGCTCTGGCAATGCATTCCAGAAGTCTACCACCCTATGAATAAAGAAATATTTTCTTATATCTAACCTGCAGCCTTGCTTTCTAATCTTCCTGCCATGATTTCTAGTCCTACATCCCTCCTCTAAGGTAAAGAAAGATCTCACATCTATGTAATTTGTATCTGAGAACATTTTAAATAACTCTATCATATCCCCTCTTATACATCTCCTCTCAAATGAAAACATGTTTAATTCCTTTAATCTATCTCTATACTCCAGGCGATTTAATGCTGGTATCATCCTAGTTGCTCTTCTCTGAACTGCTTCTAACATGTTGATATCCTGCCTATAATGGGGTGACCAGGCCTGTATGCAATACTCTAAATGGGGCCTAACATAGGAATCATATAAGCTATGCACCACTTCCTTACTTTTATAACTAACATTTCTATTTATAAAACCCAGGATCCTATTTGCCCTATTTCTTGCTTCTAAACATTGCTTTGAAAATTTCACAGTCCTGTCTATCACTACTCCTAAATCCTTTCCCTCCTCTACTGCCTCTAGCCAACATCCCTCCATCTCATAGTTAAAGTTTGTGTTGTCTTTACCTAAATGCATAACCTGACACTTTTAGAATTAAACTCCATCTGCCACCTGTCTGCCCATGCTATCAGCCTGTCCAGGTCTCGTTGTATTCTGTAATTGTCCTTTTCACCCTGTACTGCACATGCTATCTTAGTATCATCTGCAAACTTTGATACTTTGCTACTAATTCCTATATCTAAATCGTTAATGTACACCAAGAAAAGAAGAGGTCCTAGCACTGATCCTTGGGGTACCCCACTAACCACTTCCTTCCACTCAGACATTGCCCCATTTAATACTACTCTCTGTTTCCTATCAGAAAGCCATTCACTAATCCAATCAACTAACCTACCCCTATCCCATGTAGTCTCAATTTGTACACTAGCCTCCTATGCGGTACCTTATCAAACGCCTTGCTAAAATCTAGATATATAACATCTATGCTATTTCCATCATCTAACTCCTTGGTAATATATTCTAAGATATCGAGCAAATTTGTAAGACAGGACCTCCCTGATCTAAAGCCATGTTGGGTATCTCTAATTAATCTATTCTCATTTAAATGCTCCCAAATACTACCCTTAATGATTTTCTCTAGTATCTTACATACTATACTAGTTAAACTGATCGGTCTATAATTATTTGCATCATCCTTCCTACCTTTTTTAAATATTGGAGTAACATTAGCTAACTTCCAGTCCTGAGGTATCTCAGCAAACCTAAGTGATCTTTCAAAGATTAACTTAAGTGCTTCAGAAATACTGTCTACACCCTCCCTAAGTACTCTGGCATGTAGCTCATCAGGACCACTAGCTTTCCTATCGTCTAGTTCAAGAATAAATTTCCTAATAATTCCCGGTTTTATATCAATATTTTCTAAAGCTCTTAAACTACTCGTCGCACTGTTTGTAACAGGATTTCCTATTCTTTCCTAGTAAATACTGAAGAAAATTGTTCATTCAATAATTCTACTATGTCTTCATTTTGATCCACTACTACACCATCTTTTCTGAGTGGTCCAATCCTATCCTTATTTCTTTTATCACTGACCTTGTAATAACTATATAATTTTTGGGATCTTTACTCCCAGCTCTAGCTAGTTTTATCTCTGCCTGCCTTTTACTTTTTTATAACCTTACTCAAATCATCTCTGACCTTCAAATCTACATCTTCCCACTTTTCTGCAACTCTCTGTATGCCCTCTTCTTCTCTCTGATCTGGCTACCTATCTCATGAGTCCACCATAATGGCTTCCTGTTTCTCTGCCTTATATCTTTGTAAGGGATACACTGCATCACTATACCCTTTACTACAACCTTAAAAATATCCCACATCTCCTGTGCAGTTTTATTTCCAAAACTATCTTCCCAGTTTACCTCTCCTAATAACTGATGTAACCTACCATAATTGCCTTTCTGATAGTTTGGGACTCTAGTCTTATTCACTATATTATCCCTACTGGAATTAATGATAAATCTAATTATATGATGGTCACTGTTTGCTAAAGTCTCTCCTACCTCAACTTCCTTTAAACAATGCTCAATATTTGTTAGTACTATGTCTAAAACCTTCCTCCCCCTAGTAGGTTTATCTACCATCTGCACTAAATAGTTATCCTGAAAACTTTCCATAAACTTATTTTCACTAGCATCTCCTACCATCCTCTCCCAGTTTACTGACTTAAGATTAAAATCCCTAAGATAATTGTCTGACTAGTACACCCCTATTTATCTCATCTACCATAAGGTTGTCTACATCTGCTGACTGGTTAGGTGGTCTATAAAAGCTCCTACTGTAATAACCTTACTTTTGTTTACTCTAACATCCAGCCATAAGGACTCTACTCTGTTATCTACCTTAATACCATTAACCTGACTGGAAATGAAGGATTTTTTACATAAATAACTACTCCTCCACCTATCCTACCAATTCTCTGGTGTAAATACATAATGTATCCATCTACTTCATATTCTTTCCTATTTTCCTAAACTTTTCCTCATTTACCCATGCCTCTGTGACACATACAACATCTAAGTCCTCCTCAACTATATAACTAGATAACTCGTCCTTCTTGTTCCTAAGACTCCTGGCATTTACATAAAAACATTTAAGTCCTGCTACCTTCCTAGATGCTGTCTCCTTATTTGGAATCCTAATCTTATTCTCTCCTATTTGCACCTGGAAATCTTTCCTAATCTTTTTACTATCTCTGTTTATTCTATCTAATTTATGTCTAACATCTTTCTTCTGGAATGCATTTGCTACCTCACCCCCTACACTCCATCCCAACTCCCCCCTTCAGGCATCCACTCAGCACATCCACACCCTTCCTACTCAGATGCACACCATCCCTAGCATACAAATCCCTTCGCCCATAGAACCTATCCCATACATCCACAAAGCTGACACCCACATTCTTACACTTGATGCCAGGATGAAAGAAGTGAACCATGAACATCAGGAGGTACAGAGGTCCTTTAGGGAGATAGTGAAAAAGCAGGAGGAGGAAAATAAAGTGATTACGCAGAGTGAAATGGTAAAGGCACTAAAGGAAAATGAGTATGTGGTGAGAGATATTGCTGAAAAGAAAAAATGCATGATCATAACAGGATTGAAGGAGGAAACTAACAGGAACTGGCAGGATAGGAGGGATAAGGAAAATGACAGGATTAAGTCTTTACTGAATAAGATCTCAGTAGAGGAAGAGGGCCTATATGCTGAGGTAAAAGAAAGTGTGAGATTACGAGCTTTTGAGGAAGGCAAGAATAGACCATTAAAATTGAAATTAAAGTCTCAGGTGGCAGCTGAGGCCTTGCTGAGGAGGGCTTGGAAACTTAAGGACTCTGAGGAAACCAAAACAATTTACATAAGAAGAAATATGTCACAGGATGAACGAATGAAAATGAAAGAGCTTGTAACTGAAGTGAGAGAGAGGAATGACGAAAGAACAGAGGAGGAAAAGACCAAGTTTTTTTGGAGGATGAGAAATGGGAGGCTAAAGAAGTGGTGGATAAAACAGACGGAATAGACATTACATGGAAGAAAGAGACTAGGAATGGAATACAAGTGACTTACATGAATATAGATGGATTTCTGTCTAAGAGGCTAGAATGTATGGATTATCTAAGAAATAATGAACTGGAAATAATGTGTGTGGTGGAAACAAAGCTAAGGCTTGAAATAAAGCTAGATTGATTTGTTGTAAAACACTACAAAGTATGGAGAAATGATAGAAAAAATAAAGGAGGTGGTGGTATAATGGTTTTCACTAAGGAAGATCTGATAGTGAAGGAGGTGAACTATAGTAAGAGAAATGAGGAAGTGATAAGTATGCTTATAACAGATGGTAAGAGGGACATTAATATTATAACAGTATACATACCACCCAGAAGCAGTGCTTGGGAATATAAACAGTACCAAATGGTGATGAGAAATACTCTAGACAGAATGAACCAAGAACTCATCAGAAAGGATAGAGTGATGATAGTTGGGGACTTTAATTGTAAAGAAATAGTGTGGGAGGACTACAAAGTGGTGAACGGTGGTGAGTGGGCAGAGGAATTGTTAAATGTAGCAACAAATAACTTGATGACACAGTGGGTGAGATCACCAACAAGGTGCAGGGGACAAGATGTTGCAGCAAGGTTGGATTTGGTATTTACCAGGGCATCTCTAAAAGAGGAAATTGAACATGAATGTCCCTTGGGGAAAAGCGACCATGATGTCCTAAGCTTTGAGCTGGATACAGAATTAAGCACGAATAAGATTGTGGAACGCAGGGAGGAAAAATTAAATTTTATTAGGGCAAATTATAACCATATAAGGGAGTCCTTTAATGAAATTGACTGGTCCGTGGTATACCAGGAAAACGATATGCAATTGAAATACGATAAATTTATGGATTTATATAACTCTGCTGTGAAAAAGTTTGTGCCATATCACAGAAAGAGGACTTTCAATAATAAACAGTGGTTTAATAGAAATTGTGAAGAAGCAAAAAAAATAAAGAAAAGGCATGGAAGAAACTTAAGAAAAACAGTGATGTATTATCAAGAGAAGTTTACAAAACAGCAAGGAATAGATATGTTGAAGTAAGGAGAACAGCACAAAAGGAATATGAACAGAGGATGGTGGAAAACTGTGATAGTGACCCAAAAATGTTTTACAAATTCATAAATGGAAAACTAAATATAAGGGAGGCAATAGAAAAGGTAAAAAATGGGGAAGAAGTATATGAGGATGCCAAAGATATAGCTGAAATTTTGAACGACAACTTTTGCAAAGTGTTTACAAAGGAGGAGGATTTTATAGGAGAAAGGCCTACAGAAATAAAGCAAATGCAGGACATCATGGTTACTAAGGAAGATGTAAGGAAAATTATAAGCAATTTGGATATTCATAAATCAATGGGGCCTGATGGCATATCTGGGAGATTGCTAAAAGAATGTAAGGATCAATTGTTGAACCCCGTATTTGATATTGTGGAAACCTCCATACGAACAGGAATAGTCCCGAAAGAGTGGAAAAGAGCTGACATTGTGCCTATATATAAGAATGGTAGTAGAATGGAACTGCTAAATTATAGACCAGTATTGTTGACTAGTATATTGTGCAAGGTATGGGAAGAAGTAATTAAAGCTAAGTGGAGTGAGTATCTAGAAAGTGAAAACATTCTGAGCGAAAGACAGTTTGGTTTCAGAGAAGGAAGATCGTGCGTATCCAATTTATTATGTTTTCATTAAAGAGTGACTGACATACTACAACATAGAGAAGGATGGGTGGATGCTATCTACCTGGACTTGAGAAAGGCCTTTGATAAAGTGCCACACAATAGACTGATGTGGAAACTAAAGAAGATTGGAGGAGTAAATGATAAACTAGCAAAATGGATAGAAAATTACTTAGTGGGAAGAGAAATGAGAACAGTGGTGAGAGGAAGGAAGTCCGAGTGGAAGAAGGTAACCAGTGGAGTTCCACAAGGGTCAGTGCTTGGTCCCATCATGTTTTTTATTTATGTTAATGATATGCCAGTAGGAATTGACAGTTACATGAACATGTTTGTGGACGATACTAAAATTATGAGGAGAGTAAAGAATGTGGAAGATTGTAACAAGTTACAGGAAGATCTTGATAAAATATATGAGTGGAGTAAAGAGTGGCAGATGGAATCTAATACAGACAAGAGCTATGTTATGAAAATGGGAAGAAGTAGATACAGACCAAACAGGGATTACAGGCTGGGTGATGAGAAAATTAAAGAGACCAATGAGGAGAAAGACTTAGGAGTAACCGTGCAAAACACTTTGTCATCGGAGAAACACATTAACAAGATATTTTGGAAAACATATAACATGCTTCAAAATATTGGCCTTGCATTCCACTACCTAGATGAAGGAATGATGAAGAAGATATTATGTACCTTAATAAGACCCCAGTTAGAATATGCAGCTTGTGTCTGGTCACCGCATATGAAGAAAAATGTGAAGAAGGTGGAAAGGGTACAGAGGCTGGCAACAAGGATGGTACCAGGACTCAGGGAGTTACACTATGAGGAAAGACTAAGGAAACTGAGGCTGACCACATTAGAAGAGAGAAGAACAAGAGGAGACATGATAACTATGTATAAATTGGTGAACAAGATTGACATATTGGACAGTGAGTCGATAAAGGTGACCACAAGTAATCATCTCTGGGGACATGGAAAAAAGCTTATAAAAGACATCTGTCTAAATGACGTGAGAAAATACAGTTTCCCGCATCGTAGTATTGATAAGTGGAATAAGCTGAGCAGTGATGTCGTTGACGCAGTGTGTGTCAATCAGATGAAAGAGAGATATGACAGGAGTGGACAAGGAGACATGACACAGAGAGCTTAGCTCGGGCCCTGTAATACAAAAATAGGTAAATACAAATAGGTAAATACATCCCTTTTACCCGATCATTCACACCAATGGCCCTAGACAACCATTCCCTGCTAACATACACACAAGGCAAGATTCCTGACACTACACACCTCCTACCACTCTCCCTTATCTTGCCCAACATTTCCCGAAATCTTGCCACTAACTCCTCTGACCCCCCTACTCTGACATCGTTCCCACCTATGGTTTCGTTTTTCACGTTTGCTAAGCATATTAATATTTTTTACCTTTGTAGGTTGGTGATACATAATATTTGTGATCTTTCTTGGTTTGTGAATATGGCTCCTTCCAAAAATACGAAAGAGAAGGGTGTTACAGGTGTACCTTATCAAGAAACGTAAAATATTTTTTGCCTCAAGAGAAACTAGACATCATAGCCAAGGTTGGGGCAGATGAGAAGCTCCATGAAGTAGGCAGATTTTACTCTATTAATGAGTCAACAGTGCGTAACATAGTGAAATGTTATTTATAACAAAGGGTTCTCTTATTTGGTTTGTGCATTTTCGATATATACGCATATTTTCTCAGTCCCTTTACCGTGCATTAAGGGAGGACCCCTGTATTTAATATTCCAGTCAGTATGAAAAATTTAGGCATGTTCTTAAAGTTCAAATAATAGGATTTTATTACATATAATATGTTTATTTATTTATTTTTTTTATTGGGATAACATACAGAGAACCGGTAGGAATATGAAGCCATCCGAACTTTGCTCCACTAATACAAGGAAAGTTCCAGCTCTCTGGAGCGGATGTTCCTCAGTCTGCATATCATGGTCCAGTGTGATACCCGCCCCCTTGTGGGCCATGGTGTAATGGATACAGCCAGAAGCGCATCATTGGCAATGCTGCTCGAAGTGGGATATTTTTAAGGTTGTAGTAAAGGATATAGTGATGCAATGTATCCCTTACAAAGATATAAGGCAGAGAAACAGGAAGCCATTATGGTGGACTCACGAGATAGGTAGACAGATCAGAGAGAAGAAGAGGGCATATAGAGAGTTGCAGAAAAGTGGGGAAGATGTAGATTTGATTAGGTACAGACAGGTCAGAGATGATTTGAGTAAGGTTATAAAAAAAAGTAAAAGGCAGGCAGAGATAAAACTACCTAGAGCTGGGAGTAAAGATCCCAAAAAATTATATAGTTATTACAAGGTCAGTGATAAAAGAAATAAGGATAGGATTGGACCACTCAGAAAAGATGGTGCAGTAGTGAATCAAAATGAAGACATAGTAGAATTATTGAATGAACAATTTTCTTCAGTATTTACTAGGGAAAAAATAGGAAATCCTGTTACCAACAGTGTGACGAGTAGTTTAAGAGCTTTAGAAAATATTGATATAAAAAAGGGGAGTTATTAGGAAATTTATTCTTGAACTAGACGATAGGAAAGCTAGTGGTCCTGATGAGCTACATGCCAGAGTACTTAGGGAGGGTGTAGACAGTATTTCTGAAGCACTTAAGTTAATTTTTGAAAGATCACTTAGGTTTGCTGAGATACCTCAGGACTGGAAGTTAGCTAATGTTACACCAATATTTAAAAAGGTAGGAAAGATGCGAATAATTATAGACTGATCAGTTTAACTAGTATAGTATGTAAGATACTAGAGAAAATCATTAAGGGTAGTATTTGGGAGCATTTAAATGAGAATAGATTAATTAGAGATACCCAACATGGCTTTAGATCAGGGAGGTCCTGTCTTACAAATTTGCTCGATATCTTTGAATATATTACCAAGGAGTTAGATGATGAAAATAGCATAGATGTTATATATCTAGATTTTAGCAAGGCGTTTGATAAGGTACCGCATAGGAGGCTAGTGTACAAACTGAGACTACATGGGATAGGGGTAGGTTAGTTGATTGGATTAGTGAATGGCTTTCTGATAGGAAACGGAGAGTAGTATTAAATGGGGCAATGTCTGAGTGGAAGGAAGTGGTTAGTGGGGTACCCCAAGGATCAGTGCTAGGACCTCTTCTTTTCTTGGTGTACATTAACGATTTAGATATAGGAATTAGTAACAAAGTATCAAAGTTTGCAGATGATACTAAGATAGCATGTGCAGTACAGGGTGAAAAGGACAACTACAGAATACAACGAGACCTGGACAGGCTGATAGCATGGGCAGACAGGTGGCAGATGGAGTTTAATTCTAAAAAGCGTCAGGTTATGCATTTTGGTAAAGACAACACAAACTTTAGCTATGAGATGGAGGGATGTTGGCTAGAGGCAGTAGAGGAAGGAAAGGATTTAGGAGTAGTGATAGACAGGACTATGAAATTTTCAAAGCAATGTTTAGAAGCAAGAAATAGGGCAAATAGGATCCTGGGTTTTATAAATAGAAATGTTAGTTATAAAAGTAAGGAAGTGGTGCATAGCTTATATAATTCCTATGTTAGGCCCCATTTAGAGTATTGCATACAGGCCTGATCACTCCATTATAGGCAGGATATCAACATTTTAGAAGCAGTTCAGAGAAAAGCAACTAGGATGATACCAGCATTAAAGTGCCTGGAGTATAGAGATAGATTAAAGGAATTAAACATGTTTTCATTTGAGAGGAGATGTATAAGAGGGGATATGATAGAATTATTTAAAATGTTCTCAAATACAAACTACATAGATGTGAGATCTTTCTTTACCTTAGAGAAGGGAAATAGGACTAGAAATCATGGCAGGAAGATTAGAAAGCAAGGCTGCAGGTTAGATATAAGAAAATATTTCTTTAGTCATAGGGTGGTAGACTTCTGGAATGCATTGCCAGAGCAGGGTTGTAAATAGCACTAGTTTGACAATGTTTAAAAACAGATTAGATAAGCACTTAAGTTTATTAGATTTATAATTATGTATAGTACTGCATGATAGTTTTTATAAGAAATTTACTATAGTTAAACAAGACATGATCCCAATGTATGGGGATCACAGATTGTAGAGGAATTCGCTGCAGGACTTAGCCCTGTTAATGGGCCAAATATTTAGAATTAGTATATAATGTATTGTGTACTTGTAAGTGTATCTTTAAGTACTGATGATGAGGTCGCTGTGCAACTGATACAGGATAACCTAGATGGGTCCTGGTGGCCCTTTGTTATCCTATTATTTATGTTATGTTATGTTAATTCAATAGCTGGGCTGCCACATTCACCTTCCAGCATTCCCCCCCCTACTATCCAAGCATAATAGCTGGGCTGCCACATCCACCTTCCAGCATTTACTCCCCAACTATCCGAGCATAATAGCTAGGCTGCCACATTCACCTTCCAGCATTCCCCCCCCCAACTATCCGAGCATTTTTAGAGTTTTTTTTTAAGTGATTTTGTTGATTTATACAATTCACATTAACTTCATGTAATGCTCCCCCAACCAAAAACCACGATTTCCCATAGATCATTCCCTAAGGTTGTTGGAATGAGATGTAGGCACAAGCTGGAGTTTAAAAAAAAAAAAAACATAACTTGAAAAATATTCGTCTGTGATGGAAATAGTATATAACATCAATCATTTCACTTACACTTCTCACCAGAAAAAATATAAGCCGCGTACCAGGTTCCATGGTTGCGTGAAACTGTATATTGATCATATTTTCTGCTTGTATAATATGTTGCTAGATTGCTTTCAACAGTATATGCTTTAATACACTAAAAACATTTTTTTTCTGAATATGACCTACTGAAATGGGGTATGTCTTATATGCCAGTGCGTCCTATAAGCCATTAAATACGGTAAGTAGAAAAAATCCACACAATAGGTAAGCAATAAACAACGAGGTGTTGGTAGGTTTAGGATATGAAAAAGATTTAGGAGTTAATCTTAATTCTAATCTTGATCTAAGAAAATAATACAAAAATACTAGAAATAAGGCAAATAGGGTACTATGATTAATTTTTAGGAGTATCAAAAGCATAAGTAGCAAAGTAATATCTAAGTTACATTTGGCATTGGTCAGACCACATTTAGATTATGCTGTAGTCATGTTCCCCACATTATAGCAAAGATAGAGAGAGAGATCTATTAGAATCAGTGTAAAGAAAAATGACTGAAAGGATATAGGAAGAACAAGGGATATTCCCCACAAATGAGGTTTAAGCTGTTAAATTTGGATTCGTTAGGGACACAAAGGTTAAGAGGGGGCTTGATAGAAATATTTATGTGGTATAGGGATTATAAGAAGGCTCTTATGATCAATAGCCAGAACAGAAAAAATTAGGTTAAAGGAAGAAACTGGTTCTTTAACAGAGTGGTTGATGAATGGAAGACTCAGTAATCAGGTTGCTGCTGATAAGTCAAGAGGGAGCTTTAATACAAAATTAAACAAATATATGGATGTGGATGATTGATGGAAATAGGTATGTATGTTCATACAGTGACTGTTACATGTAGGCTTGATGGCCTCTTGGAGCTCTCTCCATTTTCTTATGTTCTTATGTATCAGATATCACAACAGTGACAGAAAATCCTAAGGATCAGTAATTAGGATAAGACAAGAAATAAAAGGTTCAAGGTTGATATGATAGTTAAGTTATAAAAGATATGGAAGAAACTGATTCTTAAATGTAGTGGTAGATAAAATTAAAGAAAACAGTATTCAATTTGTACTAAAAAGTCAATAAGGAGCAAGACTCATTATCACTATCACTCTGGGTCAAACTTGTGAACTGCCTTAACTAATTCTGCCTAATATTTAACAATATAGACAAAAAAAATAAGCAGAGCCTACTCACCTGGAGGCACAGCAGCTCCACCACCCCAATTGTTAAAGGTAGTGAATATTCCAAATGGGAAGGCACCAATGCCAAAATGGAACTGGAAACCACCACCATCTCCAAAACCAAACCCTGGCATGAAACTGTTCTGGGGCTCAGGTTCAGTTCGCTGACCTGGAGGTCGGGGTGGCAGCTTGTCTCTGCAGGGCAAAGATTCTATCATATAAATTGACAATCTATCTTAAAATCAACAAAATTTTTCGAGAAATTGGACAAATTTGATTTGAAGGTGTACACCTCTATCAAAATAATTAATAATAGTAAAATGTGTGTATTTACCTAGTTGTAGTTTTACAGGGCCTGGGCTTTATGTTCGTGTGGCCCGGTCACCATATCTACATTTATCCAATTTTTCTTTAAAACTATGCACACTCGTTGCTGACACCACTTCTTCACTCAAACTGTTCCACGTCTCAACACATCTTTGCGGGAAACTATATTTTTTAACATCTTTCAGACATCTCCCCTTTCTCATCTTTTTACTATGCGATCTTGTGCTATGATTCATAACATAACATAAATAATAGGATAACAAAGGGCCACCAGGGCCCATCTAGGTTATCCTGTATCAGTCGCACAGCGACCTCGTCATCAGTACTTAAAGATACACTTACAAGTACACAATACATTATATACTAATTCTAAATATTTGGCCCATTAATAGGGCTAAGTCCTGCAGCGAAATCCTCTACAATTTGTGATCCCCATACATGGGTATCATGCCTTGTTTAACTATAGTAAATTTCTTATAAAAACTATCATGCAGCGCTATACATAATTATAAATCTAATAAATTTAAATGCTTATCTAATCTGTTTTTAAACATTGTCAAACTAGTGCCATTTACAACCGTCTCTGGCAATGCATTCCAGAAGTCTACCACCCTATGAATAAAGAAATATTTTCTTATATCTAACCTGCAGCCTTGCTTTCTAATCTTCCTGCCATGATTTCTAGTCCTATTTCCCTCCTCTAAGGTAAAGAAAGATCTCACATCTATGCAGTTTGTATCTGAGAACATTTTAAATAACTCTATCATATCCCCTCTTATACATCTCCTCTCAAATGAAAACATGTTTAATTCCTTTAATCTATCTCTACACTCCAGGCACTTTAATGCTGGTATCATCCTAGTTGCTCTTCTCTGAACTGCTTCTAACATGTTGATATCCTGCCTATAGTGGGGTGACCAGGCCTGTATGCAATACTCTAAATGGGGCCTAACATAGGAATTATATAAGCTACGCACCACTTCCTTACTTTTATAACTAACATTTCTATTTATAAAACCCAGGATCCTATTTGCCCTATTTCTTGCTTCTAAACATTGCTTTGAAAATTTCATAGTCCTGTCTATCCCTCCTCCTAAATCCTTTCCTTCCTCTACTGCCTCTAGCCAACATCCCTCCATCTCATAGTTAAAGTTTGTGTTGTCTTTACCTAAATGCATAACCTGACACTTTTAGAATTAAACTCCATCTGCCACCTGTCTGCCCATGCTATCAGCCTGTCCAGGTCTCGTATTCTGTAATTGTCCTTTTCACCCTGTACTGCACATGCTATCTTAGTATCATCTGCAAACTTTGATACTTTGCTACTAATTCCTATATCTAAATCGTTAATGTACACCAAGAAAAGAAGAGGTCCTAGCACTGATCCTTGGGGTACCCCACTAACCACTTCCTTCCACTCAGACATTGCCCCATTTAATACTACTCTGTTTCCTATCAGAAAGCCATTCACTAATCCAATCAACTAACCTACCCCTATCCCATGTAGTCTCAATTTGTACACTAGCCTCCTATGCGGTACCTTATCAAACGCCTTGCTAAAATCTAGATATATAACATCTATGCTATTTCCATCATCTAACTCCTTGGTAATATATTCTAAGATATCGAGCAAATTTGTAAGACAGGACCTCCCTGATCTAAAGCCATGTTGGGTATCTCTAATTAATCTATTCTCATTTAAATGCTCCCAAATACTACCCTTAATGATTTTCTCTAGTATCTTACATACTATACTAGTTAAACTGATCGGTCTATAATTATTCGCATCATCCTTCCTACCTTTTTTAAATATTGGAGTAACATTAGCTAACTCCCAGTCCTGAGGTATCTCAGCAAACCTAAGTGATCTTTCAAAGATTAACTTAAGTGCTTCAGAAATACTGTCTACACCCTCCCTAAGAACTCTGGCAAGTAGCTCATCAGGACCACTAGCTTTCCTATCGAATGTCATATTCTTCTCTCAGGATCAATCTCTCATTATCCACTTGGTCCATTCCATTGATCTATTTATAAACTTGTATCAGATCCCTCTCTCCCTTCTCTGTTCCGGGGTTGGTAGATCCATAGCCTTTAGTCTCTCCTCAAATGTCATCCCTTCAAATTCTGGAACCATTCTTGTAGCCATTTTTTGTAGTCTCTCCAACTTCCTTGTGTGGTTTTTTTTTTTATGAGGGGTCCACACTACTGCATATTCTAATCTGGATCTTATTATAGTACTTATCAATTTCCTCATCATTTCTTTGTCCATGTAGTGAAATGCTACTCCAATATTCCTTAGCAAATTATGTCTCTGAAAATTCTATCAATATGGCTTACCAGTTGATTGTTTTCTTCCATTGTCACTCCTAAGTCCTTTTCCTTTTTTACTTTCTCCAGTTCTACTCCATCTCCCATCTTATAGATTCCCACGGGTCGTTTTTCACTCTTTCCCATTTCCATGACATGGCTCTTGTTCACATTGAATTCCATTTCCCACTTTTTACTCCATTCCCAGATCTTATTTAGGTCTTCTTGCAGTATTTCACAATCCTCTTTTTGCTTTATAACTATGCACAGTTTTGTATCATCTGCAAACATATTTATGTAGCTGTTCACACCTTCTGGCATGTCATTAATATAAATGATGAAAAGTACTGGTGCCAATACTGACCCCTGTGGCACTCAGCTTTCTACTGCTCTCCACTTAGACTTCATATCTTTAACTACCGTCCTTATTTCTCTCCCCTCAAATAATTTTCTATCCATCTCAATGTGCTTCCTTTTAAGCCACCCTTCTCCTCTAACTTCCATAGTAATCTTGCATGTGGCACTTTGTCAAATGCCTTTTTTAAATTCAAATAAATACAGTCAACCCATCCCTCTCTCTCTTGTACTCTATCAACTATTCTAGAATAGAAACTCAATAAATTAGTTACACATGACGGCCTTTTTCTAAAACCAAATTAGCTATTTGATATTAATTTGTTGTCTTCAAGGAACTCGATCCATTGTTTCTTTATTATTTTTTCACACATCTTGCATATTACACTAGTGATACCGGTCTGTAATTTAAAGGTTCTTCCTTCCTTCAGCTCTTATATATGGGAACCACTTCAGCTCTTTTCCATTCTACTGGTACTGTTCCATTTTCTATTGAGCATTTTATGATGTTGTATATAGGATGTTGTATATAGGAGACTTCATCTGGTCCCATTGCCTTCTCTTCATCCAGTTCCTTCATTAACTCTTTTATTTCAAGCTTGGTTACTTTAATATCTTTCATATAGATTATCTCTCTATTACTCTGTGGCCTTTCAAAATTTGGATTCCTTAGTAAAGACCTCCTGGAATTTTTTATTTAATAGTTCTGCCATACTTTTTGGGTCGTCCACCATCCTGTTCTCTCCTTTTAACCTTTCTATTGTTTCTTTTTGCCTAATTTTTCCATTTATGAATCTATAGAACAATTTTGGTTGCTCATTACATTTTTCGACAATGTCGTTTTTGCAATTCTTTTCCTCTTCCTTCCTCACTTTAACATATTCATTTCTCACTGCCTTGAAATTTTCCTTATTTGCTGGATTTCTATTTATCCTCCACATTTTCCATGTTCCATCTCTTTTCTCCTTTGCCTTGGCACACCTTGCATTAAACCAATCTTTCTTTCCTTCTTCTTTAGGTTAATATTTCGGGACATATTCTCTGAATCCTGTTTTGTATATTTCCAAAAATAAGTTATACTTCTCTTGCATCATCTATGAGTTTTCCATCTCCTCCCAGTTTACGTTTTCTAAAATAGTTCTTGAGATTCTCAATATCAGCCTTTCTGTAATTTAATCGGTCTCCTTTGTATGAATCGTCTTTATCTTCCTTTCCCTCTTCTATATCCATTTCTAATATTACATGGTCACTCTTTCCCAATGGGCACTTATATCTTATATCATCATTCATTTGTATACCCCTTGTAAAAACTATATCCAATCGCGCCGGCTCGTCATTTCCTCTGAATCTTGTGCATTCCTTTACTCTCTGGTCCATTATATTGTCTATCATTAGGTTCAAGAATCTTTCCCCCCAGGCTTCTTCCCCCATACCACTTTCATAATTTTCCCAGTCCACTCCTTTACAGTTGAAATCTCCTACTAATATCACTTTTTTCCTTTCTTTAACGATTCTCGTTAGACTCCTTATTGTGTCATCTATCATGTCTTTATATTCTTGATTAGTCCATGAATTTCTTTTTGGTGGCACATATGTTACAATGATTAACTCTTTTTTATCAATATGCATCTTATACAATACTTCTGGTTTTCCTTCCCCACATTCCACTTGGTTTATCACTATCTCCTTCCTTAACATTATCATGACTCCTCCTCCTCCTTTAACCCCTCTGTCTCTCCTCCATACATTATACATATTATCCAAGTCTATTTTGGTTGTCTCATTTAGTTTTGTTTCAGCCAGGCATACAATATCTGGATTTTCTTTCTTTATTTAATCTCTTAATTCTAATTTACTTGATAAAACCCTGTCTATGTTCGTATACATCATTTTTAGTCTCTTGCCTTTATCATTTTTAGTTAAACTTGTTCCACTTTTTTCTCTTCCTTCTCATTTATGTACGAATTCCTTATCCTGTCTCCTAGAATTCTCCAAAAAAATGCCTTTTTTTCCTCTTCTAACCTTTCATTATTTTTTTCCCTTACTGCTGCTTCCAGTTCATTGTATCTCTTCCTTTCTTCCTCATTTCTATTTTTCTTTATATAGATATCCTTGCAGCCTTCTGTTTCTCTAAGTTTTGTTGTTCTATATAATATTTCTTCTGTTGCTGCTTGTGATTTTAGTAGCAGTCTCGTTTTTCTTTCTTGACATGGTCCCATTCTGTTTATTTCTTCTACTTCCTCTTCCAAGTTCTGCCTATCTTCGTCGTTTAGATTCTTCAGTAGGTCCTTGACTGATTTCAATTCTTCTTTTTCTCTTCTTGGTCTATATTTTATACTTTTTTCTTTTATTCCAAATACGACTACACTCTTCTTTTTTTCTGCAATTTCTCTAACTAGATTTTCTTTTGTCTTCAGGACTCCTATCAATTTGTTTGTCATATTTTCTTTTTTTTCTTTCAGTTGTTCTTGAATCACCTGAAAATCAGCCTTATCTTTCTTATCTTGGACTCTCCATGCTTGTACTTCTCTTTTAATCACGTTCTGTACTCTTTCCTTTTCTTTGTTTATTAAATCTTTCAGTTTCTGTTTTTCTTTCTTGGCTTTACCGAGTCCTTCTTCCATCTACTTCTTGTAGTTAGCTACTAACTTTTTTAGTTCATCGTTTTCCGCTATTAGCTTAGCTTCGTTTTCTTCCACTTTTTTTATCTTTTCTCTCAGTTTTAAAAACTCTTTTTCCTGTTCTTCATTCTCTTTCATTTCCATATTCTCCTTTATCAATTTATCTAGTTTACATTCAATATTCAACACTCTCTTAAGTAGTGAAGTATTCGCCGCATCGAAACCTTCGAATGCGCTGTCTCTCTCACCAACATAGTCATCATCAGCTTTCATTTTTTCCCTAATCTCATGTCTGCATTTGGATGGAATCTCTTCTTTACTCATGATTCCTTAATAATTTATTTCATGAAAAAAATAAGTCCACATTACCTGCCCAGGCCACTGTAAATACTGTACAACAGGTATATAGTGAAGATTGTCGGAACGGCACCAGTGTGTCCTTTTTCAACCGCGTCTCGTGTGTATTTACCTAGTTGTATTTACCTAGCTGTAGTTTTACAGGGCCTGGGCTTTATGCTCATGTGGCCCTGTCTCCATATCTACACTTATCCAATCTTACTTTAAAAGTATGTACACTCATTGCAGACACCACTTCTTCATTTAAACTGTTCCACGTCTCAATACATCTCTGCGGGAAACTACATTTTTTAATATCTCTTAGACATCTTACTTTTCTCAGCTTTTTACTATGCGATCTTGTGCTTCGGATGTCATATTCTTCTCTCAGGATCAGTTTCTCATTATCCACTTGGTCCATTCCGTTGATCAATTTATAAACTTGTATCAGGTCTTCTCTCTCCCTTCTTTGTTCCAGGGCTGGTAGATCCATAGCCTTTAGTCTCTCCTCATATGTCATCCCTTCAAATTCTGGAACCATTCTTGTAGCTATTTTTTGTAGCCTCTCCAATTTCCTTATGTGTTTCTTTTTATGAGGGGTCCACACTACTCCTGCATATTCAAATCTGGGTCTTATTATAGTACTTATCAATTTCTTCATCATTTCTTTGTCCATGTAGTGAAATGCTACTCCAATATTCCTGGCAAATTATATTTGTTTCTCTAAAAATTCTATCAATATGGCTTACTGGTTGATTGTTTTCTTCCATCGTCACTCCCAAGTCCTTTTCCTTTTTAACTTTCTCCAGTTCTACTCCATCTCCCATCTTATAGATTCCCACAGGTCGTCTTTCACTCTTTCCCATTTCCATGACATGGCTTTTGTTCACATTGAATTCCATTTCCCACTTTTTACTCCATTCCCAGATCTTATTTACGTCTTCTAGCAGTATTTCACAATCCTCTTTTTGCTTTATAACTCTGCACAGTTTCGTATCATCTGCAAACAGATTTATGTAGCTGTTCACTCCTTCTGGCATGTCGTTAAAATAAATGAGGAAAAGTATTGGTGCCAATACTGACCCCTGTGGCACTCCGCTTTCTACTGCTCTCCATTTGGACTTCATATCTTTAACTACTGTCCTTATTTTTCTCCCCCTCAAACAATTTTCTATCCATCTCAATGTGCTTCATTTTAAGCCACCCTTCTCCTCTAACTTCCATAGTAATCTTGCATGTGGCACTTTGTCAAACGCCTTTTTTAAATCCAAATAAATACAGTTAACCCATCCCTCTCTCTCTTGTACTCTATCAACTATTCAAGAATAGAAACTCAATAAATTAGTTACACAAGACCGTCTTTTCTAAAACCAAATTGGCTATTTGATATTAATTTGTTGTCTTCAAGGAGTTCCATCCATTGTTTCTTTATTATTCTTTCACATATCTTGCTTATTACACTAGTTAGTGATACCGGTCTGTAATTTAAAGGTTCTTTCTTCCTTCCACTCTTATATATGGGAACCACCTCAGCTCTGTTCCCTTTTTTATTGAGCATTTTATGATGTTGTATAAAGGACTTGCTAATTCTTCCCTACATTCTTTCAGTATTCTGCCTGAGACTTCATCTGGTCCCATTGCCTTCTCTTCATCCAGTTCCTTCATTAACTCTTTTATTTCAAGCTTGGTTACTTTAATTTCTTTCATATAGATTGTCTCTCTATTACCCTGTGGCCTTTCAAATTTGGATTCCTTGGTAAAGACCTCCTGGAATTTTTTATTTAATAGTTCTGCCATACTTTTTGGGTCTTCCACCATCCCGTTCTCTCCTTTTAACCTTTCTATTGTTTCATTTTGCCTAAATTTTCCATTTATAAATCTATACAACAATTTTGGTTGCTCCTTACATTTTTCGACAATGTCCTTTTCGAAGTTCTTTTCCTCTTCCTTCCTCACCTTAACATATTCATTTCTCGCTGCCTTGAAGTTTTCCTTATTTGCTGGATGTATATTTCCAAAAATAAGTTATATTTCTCTTGCATTGTCTCCGAGTTTTCCATCTCCTTCCAGTCTACATTTTTAAAATAGTTCTTGAGATTCTCAATATCAGCCTTTCTGTAATTTAATTGGTCTCCTTTGTATGAATCGTCTCTATCTTCCTTTCTCTCTTCTATATCTATTTCTAATATTGCATGGTCACTCTTTCCCAATGTCTTTATATTCTTGATTGTTCCATGAATTTGTTTTTGGTGGCACATATGTTACAATGATTGTTAACTCTTCTTTATTAATATACATCTTAATATACAATACTTCTGCTTTTCCTTCCCCACATTCCACTTGGTTTATCACTATCTCCTTCCTTAACATAATCATGACTCCTCCTCCTCCTTTACCCACTCTGTCTCTTCTCCATACATTATACCTATTATCCACGTCTATTTTGATTGCCTTATTTAGTTTTGTTTGAGCCAGGCATACAATATCTGGATTTTCTTTCTTTATGTAATCTCTTAATTCTAATTTACTTGATAAAACCCTCTATGTTCGTATACATCATTTTTAGTCTCTTGCCTTTATCATTTTTAGTTAAACTTGTTCCACTTTTTTCTCTTCCTTCTCGTTTATATACCATTTCCTTATCCATCTCCTAGAATTCTCCAAAAAAATGCCTTCTTTTCTTCTTATGACCTTTCATTATTCTTTCCCCTTACTGCTGCTGCCAGTTCATTGTATCTCTTCCTTTCTTCCTCATTTCTATTTTTCTTTATATAGATATCCTTGCAGCCTTCTGTTTCTCTAAGTTTTGTTGTTCTATATAATATTTCTTCTGTTGCTACTTGTGATTTTAGTAGTATTTTAATTGGTCTCGTTTTTCCTTCTTGATATGGTCCCATTCTGTTTATTTCTTCTACTTCCTCTTCCAAGTTCTGCCTATCTTTGTTGTTTAGATTTTTTAGTAGGTCTTTGACTGATTTCATTTCTTCTTTTTCTCTTCTTGGTCTATATTTTATATTTTTTTCTTTTATTCCAAATACGACTACACTCTTCTTTTTTTTCTGCAATTTCTCTAACTATATTTTCTTTTGTCTTGAGGACTCCTATCATTTTGCTTGTCATATTTTCTTCTTTTTCTTTAAGTTGTTCTTGAATCACCTGAAAATGAGCCTTATCTTTCTTATCTTGGTCTCTCCATGCTTGTACTTCTTTTTTAATCATGTTCTGTACTCTCTCTTCTTCCTTGTTTACTAATTCTTTCAGCTTCTCTTTTTCTTTCTCAGCTTTACCGAGTCCTTCTTCCATCTGCTTTTTGTAGTTAGCTACTTCCTTTTTAAGTTCTTTGTTTTCTGCTCTTAGCCTAGCTTCGTTTTCTTACACTTTTTTTATCCTTTCTCTCAGTTTTATAAACTCTTTATACTGTTCTTCATTCACTTTCATTTCCATATTCTCCTTTATCAATTTATCTAGTTTATATTCAATATTTAACACTCTCTTAAGTAGTGAAGTAGTCATCGTATCGAAGTGTGTGTGTGTGTGTGCGCCTAGTTGTATTGTACAGGGTTAAACCAGGGCCCATAGTGTCCTGTCTCCATGTCTCCATTTATCCAATTTTTCTTTAAAGTTATGCACATTATGTGCTGTAACAAGTTAATCCCTCAATGCATTCCACTTTTCCACCATTCTATGTGGAAAAAATAGTTTTTTAAAGTAAAAACTTTTTTTATTTTTTTTATTTACTTATTTATTTTTTTAACGTACGGAAGAGGGCCAGCCAAGGGCAAAAAAAAAGAAAGTTAGAAAAAGGCCCACTTGAGCGCTGTCTCTCCAAAGAGTTCAAAAAGTGCCAAAACTGTCAGCCAGAATTAGGGGAGCAAATGCCTCGATACTTCCCTCTTAAAAGAAGACAAGTTGTAGGAATTCAGAAATAAAGATGCAGGGAGGGAGTTCCAGAGTTTACCAGTGAAAGGGATGAATGATTGAGCGTACTGGTTAACTATTGCATTAGAGAATTGGACAGAATAGGGATGAGAGGAGGACGAAAGCCTTGTGCAGCATGGCCGCAGGAGGAGGGGAGGCATGCAGTTAGCAAGATCAGTAGAACAGTTACCATGAAAATAGCGATAAAATATAGAAAGGGATGCAACATTTCGGCGGTGAGAAAGAGACTGAAGACAGTTAGTCAGAAGAGGGGAGTTGATGAGACGAAGAGCTTTCGATTCCACCCTATCAAGCAAAGCTGTGTGACTGGAACCCCCCCAAACATGCGAAGAGTACTCCATACAGGGACGGATAAGGCCCTTATACAGAGTAAGCAGTTGGAAGGGCG
The DNA here is from genome assembly GCF_017591435.1 of Portunus trituberculatus. Lineage (NCBI taxonomy): Eukaryota > Metazoa > Arthropoda > Malacostraca > Decapoda > Portunidae > Portunus > Portunus trituberculatus. The sequence goes on from NC_059304.1 coordinate 29,633,321, forward strand.
AGAAAAACTGTCGGAGATGCCTCAGAACACCTAATTTCATAGAAGCTGTTTTAGCAAGAGATGAGATGTGAAGTTTCCAGTTAAGATTATGAGCAAAAAACAGACCGAGAATATTCATTGTGGAAGAGTGAGACAGTTGAGTGTCATTGAAGAAGAGGGGATAGTTGTCTGGAAGGTTGTGTGGAGTTGATAGATGGAGGAATTGAGTTTTTGAGGCATTGAAAACTACTAGATTTTCTCTGCCCCAATCGGAAATCTTAGGAAGATTGGAAGTCAGGCGTTCCGTTCTGAAAGAACGTGGAAAGATGTAGGGTGGTATCATCAGCGTAGGAGTGGATAGGGCAAGAAGTTTGGTTAAGAAGGTCATTAATGAATAATAGAGAGTGGGTGACAGGACAGAACCCTAAGGAACACCACTATTAATAGGTTTAGGAGAAGAACAGTAGCCGTCTACCACAGCAGCAATAGAGCGATCGGAAAGGAAACTTGAGATAAAGTTGCAGAGAGAAGGATAGAAGCCGTAGGAGGGCAGTTTTGAAATCAAAGCTTTATGCCAGACTCTATCAAAAGCTTTTGATATGTCTAACGCAACAGCAAAAGTTTCACCGAAATCTCTAAAAGAGGATGACCAAGATTCAGTAAGGAAAGCCAGAAGATCACCAGTAGAGCAACCTTGACGGAAGCCATACTGGCGATCAGACAGAAGATTGTGAAGTAACAGATGTTTGAGAATCTTCCTATTCAGGATAGATTCAAAAACTTTAGACAAGCAAGAGGTTAAAGCTATAGGACGGTAGTTTGAGGGGTTAGAACGGTCACCCTTTTTAGGAACAGGCTGAATGTAGGCGAACTTCCAGCAGGAAGGAAAGGTAGAAGTCGATAGACAAAGTTGGAAGAGTTTGGCCAGGCAAGGTGCAAGCACAGAAGCACAGTTTTTGAGAACAATAAAAGGGACCCCATCAGGTCCATAAGCCTTCCGAGGGTTTAGGCCAGCAGGGGCATGGAAAACATCATTACTAAGAATTTTGATTGTAGACATGAAATAGTCAGAGGGAGAAGGAGAGGGAGGGACAAGCCCAGAATCGTCCAAGGTGGAGTTGTGAGTAAAGGTTTGAGAAAAGAGTTCAGCTTTAGAGACAGAAGAGATGGCCGTGGTGCCATCAGGATGAAATAAAGGAAGGAAAGATGAAGAAGTGAAGTTATCTGAGATGGTTTTGGCTAGATGCCAGAAGTAATTACATACCCATATGTAATTACATATGTCTATATACCATTATTCCCCACACTCAGCACAGAAAATCAACCAGCACCTCTATATATAGAGATCGTGCCTATAGAAATTCCACGTCACCTCCGTGCGAATGTGCACCGGGAACCACCAGCCAAGCTGGCCAACCATACCTTAGATCCTTTCTGCCAAAATTGACAGAAACACAGTGGGGAGGGAATATACTTACCCATATGTAATTACTATGTAATTACATATGAGTAAGTATATTCACAAAAAAAAATTTTACTTTAAAAAACTATTTTGTTGCTACATATACAGGCTTGCGTGGATAATCTTTGCGCCGTAGTCCTTATAGTGGTGTTTGGCGCGCAAATCTTTAAACCTCCCGTAATGTAAAAAAAAAAAATAAAGCAGCATGAATCATGTGTCTGGTAGCGATGCACGTTTTCTTCCCCACTCAGTGGTGGGGGTATGGGGGTGTTACCCTCACCCCCCTTTCCTCTGGTGACAGTTGAAAGTTTTGAATATGTTTGAAGTGACTGCCTAGGTTCTCCCTACCACGCAGTGTTTTTGCATTATTTTCTTACATTACCTAATGCCTGGAAAACATACAGATCCCAAAACAATTCAAGGAATCATTGATCTTTACAAAGCCGGGCACAGCAATAAGGAAATTTGTCAGATAAAAAAACTAAAGCTTAGAACAGTACAAAACCTCGTCCACCGATTTAAGGCTGGTGGGGAGAAAGTGCTTCCACTCCCTGTGAAGCAGCCAGGAAAACCCAAGAAAATTGGTAACAGGACCAGGAATGTGCTAAAATGAGAAATTGACATCACTCCTACCATTACAGCGAAGGAATTAAAAGAACAAAACCCAGAACTTCTTTCTAATGTGTCACTTCGTACTGTGCAGGAAACTTTGCAATACGACCTTAAGTACAAGTGCTACCCTGCGCGCAAAAAGTCACTAATTAACCCTTAGCCGGCGGTGGAACTATATATAGACGGTCCTGATTGTATAAAAAATTTGCGGGGTGACTATATATAGACTCGTCTCCAAAATTTATCCCTTGTATTTCTAAGCATCGACTATATATAGACGGCCACGTGTGAGTGCCCCCGAGCCACAAAAAATGATAACTGGCAACTCAAGAGTGGCCTTGGTGTACGTGACTTCTCACACTCATACCACACTCTGTTCCCAGCTTTCAGGCAGGGTGGAGTGCTCCTGTCTGCCTGTCATTCCACCAATATAGTATTATTTCTTGGACATATTTGGGAATTTTAGGCACAACCATGCTTCCTACAAGGAGGAGAATCACTGATGAGGATTTACAGCTGATTCTAGCGCATGATTTAGATGATGAGTTTATGGATGATATTAGCAGTGACGCAGGAAGTGCATCAGGGAGTGATGATGATGACTCTGCTAGTGTAGATGAGTCACAACTTAACATTGCAGAGGAAGCAGATGACAGCCTGTCAGATGCTGAAGCTAGTGACCATGATGGCAGTGTTCCACTTGGGTGGATGGGTCATTCTCCTGTTAGTAGAGATCGATTGCCTTTCACTGGAGACTCAGGTGTGAAAGTGGTTTTGGAAAAAACCCCCAAAACCCATTGGACATATTTTTGGCTTTTCTAGATGATACTCTGATTGAACATCTGGTTAGTGAAACAAACAAATATGCTGCCAAGGTCGGTGAGGAAAAGAGGAGGAAGGGAAAAATGAGGAGAAAGAGCAGGGATCTGGTTTGGAAGGAAACTAATGTTGGTGAGATGTATACCTTTATAGGCTTGGCCATTTTGCAGGGCATAGTAAGGAAGCCTACTATTTACTCATATCATTCCACAAACCAGATGCTTGCAACCCCATTTTTTGGGAAATGCATTTCAAGGGACAGATTTGTACTACTTCTCAAGTATTTGCATTTATCTGACAATGAAAATAAGGAAGATCCTGCTTTCAAATTTAGAGAAATTTTAGATAAATTCAGGAACAAATTCCAGTCTAATTACATCCCTAAGGAAAACATAAGCATTGACGAGTCATTGCTTCTATGGAAAGGAAGACTAAAGTGGAAGAGGTACATTCCACTGAAGAGGGCAAGGTTTGGAATGGAGACTTACATCTTAGCAGAGGCTGAAACTGGCTATGTGTGGGATATTTTGCCCTATACAGGGAAAGCAACAGAATATAACTGCCAAATACCAGGACTATCAGATCAAGATGTAACCAAGCTAGGCAAGTCAACTAAAATTGTTCTTGCACTAATAAAGCCTCTTCTCAATAAAGGTTATGTCCTTGGAATGGATAACTTCTATGCATCACTTGAGTTGTATGATATTCTTTTAGCTAATGGAACTGATGCCATAGGTACAGTAAGATTCAACAGGAAGGGACTCTCTCAGGAAGTAAAAGAAAAGAAACTGAAAAAGGGAGAGACAATAACCAGATACAATAACAAAGTGATGCACATGATGTGGAGAGACAAAAAGAATGTAAACATGCTTAGTACAATCTATGATGATTCAATGGAAACTGTACAATCTGGCGGGAAAGATGTCAACAAACCTTCAGTGTGCATAAAATACAAGAAACTGCACATGGGGGGAGTGGATCTGATGGATCAAATAACATCTGCTTCAAGTATGACTCGCAAAGGTATCACAAAGTACTACAAGAAGATATTTCTCAGGCTGATAGAAATGAGTCTTCATAACTGCCATGTAATCTACAAAAGAAATGGTGGTCAGAAAAAACTCCTTGACTTCAAGATGCTTTTGATTGAACAAATAGTAAAAACCTATGGGAAAGATGTGTACTGGATAAGGAAACCTACAACCTCAGTCACTCTTGGGCCATGCCCTACACGACTGAGTGGAAGGCATTTTCCAATAGAGACACCGTCAGCAGAAGGTGACACCACAAAGAAAGTTCAGAGGAGATGTACCTTTTGTGCAATGCAAAAAAAAGTAAAGAGAAGTATTTACAGCTGTGATATTTGCCAAGTTTGCTTGTGCATAACTCCCTGCTTTAAGCTGTACCACACATCAGAACAGCTACCAAAGTAAGAGAGGAAACCATCACATAACTGAAAAAGCAAAAAACCAAAAACCAAAAAAATTGGGAGGGTGGAGGGAAACCACATCCAGGTCACAAGTCCTGGACACATTTTTTAATGTGGGTGTGAGTGACTCCATTATCCTAGTAAACATATAAAGAAATTTCACTTTAAAGCCTAAAGTTTGATTTGAGAAACTTGTAAACACGGCGCGAAATTGCGGTAGAGTCTATATAAAGATGCTGTCAAAACGTAACAAAATGCGGTGTAACTAAATTTATGCTGCACACCAGTAGGCGGCAGAAGCTATATATAGACGATTCACATTTTAGGAGACAGCCAACATCCACTGCCGCCGGCTAGGGGTTAATGAACGCCAGCTGAAGAAGAGGGTTAAGTTTGCCAAGAAATACAAAGATTGGCCTCTTGAAAAGTGGCACACTGTGCTGTGGAGCGATGAAAGCACCTTCTGTGTAAGTGGAGAAGGACGAACTAGAGTGTACCGTCGCCCCGGTTCAGACCCTACCGACCCCCGGTACACGCAAAAGACCACAAAACGCCCCCCAAGTTTAATGGTGTGGGGATGTTTTACATACCATGGTGTTGGGAATTTAGTTATTCTCCCAAAAAATGCAACTGTTAACAAAATTGTGTATTTTGAACTTCTTAATGATCATCTAGAGAAGTGCTTTGAAAAAACACATGCGGAGATTTTCCAGCAAGACGGAGCAACCTGCCACATGGCCAGAGAAGTAACACAGTGGCTTGACGATTGTGGCATTCAGAGAATACATGGCTGGCCAGGTAAGTCTCTTGACATCTCACCCATAGAAAACCTCTGGGCCATCATTAAAGGCAAACTTCGTGCGCGTGACACCTCCACTCTCCCTAAACTAGAAAGTGAACTCCGAAAGTGCTGGGAAGAATTTAATCCCAAGAAACTTCAAAATCTTGCTGACAGTGTGCCAAGTCGCCTTCAAATGGTCATTAAGAAATGAGGCTATGCAACAAAGTACTAATTACTATGGTAAGTGTTGATTTTTTTTGTTTTTTGTAATGAAAATGTTACGTCACATTTATAAACGCTCCCATTTCGGAGGCGCGCAATGATTATCCGCGCAGACTGTACTAATTAACCATATGTAATTACATATGCCAGATTCCCAAGTATAGATGGGAGGGTGTAACAGAACCCCGAAGATAGCAGACACGATCTCCAAAATACCCAAAAACGGAAAAAAAAAAAAGTATCCGTAAATCTTGTTGCTGACAACAAGGAGAAACCAGAATGAAACTAAACCAGCATCAATGAACAACCCTCTGCACAGAAACTATCGGCCCAAGGGAAAAAGTATCTAAATACCTATGAGTAACATCTCTTTGGTAAAAGGAGGCAAAGGTGGTCATACTCTTCCACGTACCAGCCTTGAGGACCAAGTCCAGACTCTTAACCTTTCTAAAGAGAACACTGGTCGCAATAGCCCGAACCTCATGTGCGTTCACTTTCAGAAGGCACGACTCCTCCTCCGAGAAACTCGCATAGGCCCTCCGAATCACCTGACAAATCCACTTAGACAAGGTATGAGGGTGGACAGCTCGTCTGGGATCCAAAACTATGACCAACAGCCTAGAGCAGGCCGGCCGACAATCCCTAGTCCTGCAAAGATACTTGCAGACCGCCCGAATTGGACAAAGAAGGCGGTCTACCTCGTCCTCCCCGACAAAATCAAGAAGAGCAGGAATTCTGAACTCATTGAAGGAATGCTGGCCTGGACACCGAATCTTAGCCAGGAAATCGGGGGCAAAGGAAAAGGTCAAGGACGTCCAACCCTTGAAGTGACGCAAATCATGAAGCCCACTAACCCGACTAGCTGATGTGAGTGCCAGAAGAAACACGGTCTTAAGCGAGACATCCCTCAGTGAGGCTGTCCGCAAGGGCTCATAAGGAGGATGTAACAAGGACCAAAGTACCAGAGGAAGGTCCCAGGCAGGTAACCATGGCAAACAAGGTGGACATGAGACCACAAAGGAGCGGAACAGAGAAGAAAGGTCTGGATCGGTGGAAAGGTCAATGCCTGACTGACGCAGAACAGGAGCTAAGGCATTCAACAATAACCTTTAATTGCTGACACTGACAGGCGCTTTGACTCAAAAAGGAAAAGGAAAAAGTCTGCCAGCTGCACTACAGAGGCAGAGCACGGATCCAAACCCCTCGACTTACACCAACCACAAAAGTCTCTCCACTTTGCCTGGTAAACTGAGGTGAAGGAATGCCTGACTGGCCGAGACATGAACTAAGAAGCCTTGCGCGAAAAACCTCGCGCTCGGAAGAGATGCTGGAGAGTCGTCATGCGTGAAGATGGAGCTTTTTCCGGTGAACCGTGGAAGAGGGGATGGTGAGGTTGTTGAAGGAGAGACTGCCACATGGGAAGAACCCAGGGACTGTCCACGAGCAGGTCCAGCAACAGGGGAAACCAGTCTGCCTGAGGTCATACGCACAGCCTGCGACTCATGAACCCTCACCAGAACACGGCGGATCAGAGCGAACGGTGGGAAGGCGTACAGATCCAGACCGTCCCATGGAAAAGAGAACACATCCTGTCGCCAGGCTCCCTGATCTTGAAGAGGAGAAACATACAGGGGCAGACCGGCAGGAGTCAGTGCCGTGGCAAACAGATCTACCAGAGGAGACCCTCACACCTGGAAGACTTTCCTGAAAATTTCGGGATGTAGGGTCCACTCTAAACCGACACACTCCAGACTGAGCACATCCACAATTACCACAAATTGCATCACTGGAGAACTGTCCCTGCTAAGGCCAACAGAAGTTCGGAACGAGTGCCCCGGACCTCCTGAGATAGGCAACCACTGTTGAGTTGTCGGACATCACAGACACCACCGATCCTGACAAGGCCTGCTGAAAACTCTTGAGCGCCCGAAAGACTGCCAAAAGCTCCAGATGATTTATGTGGAGCCCCTGCTCCTCCACAGTTCAGACTCTCAAAGCCAGAGAATCTCCCAGGTGAGCTCCCCACCCGAGCTGGGAAGCATCTGAGAACAGGGTTTGTTCCGGGGGCGGCACTACAAATGGGGCGCCTTTCAGAAGTTGATCCACAACCAAACACCAAGCAAGGTCTTGCAAACACTGACAACTTGGAACCACCTGCCCCCAATCTGGGTCGGAAGCAGCCCGCCAATGCCTCTTTAGGCACCACTGCAGAGCCCGCATCTGCAGGAGCCCACCTAGCACTAACCGTGCTAGGGACGCAAGATGTCCCAGCAAAGATCTCCAGAGGGACAGTGGTGGAGCCTTGGCTAGCAGAAACTGTTGGGCAACTGCCTGAAATCAGTTGACCCAATCTGGCGACGGGAAGACACGGGCTCTGATGGTGTTGAGAACCATACCCAAAAACTGCTTCCTCTGGCTGGGAGACAAATCAGATGGGCCCAGTTGACCTGAATTCCCACTCGAGAACACAGAAGCAGAAGAGACCGGGCATTGTCAAGGCATGAAGCCCAAGGACCAGAAATCAGCCAATCGTCCAGATAACGCCGCAAGGGTATGCTGAGGCGATGGGCCCAAGCCGACACGGGAGCCATCACCTTGGTAAAGACCTGAGGAGCTGTGGCAAGGCCGAAGCACAGAGTCTGAAACTGGTAAACTCTGCCCTGCCAGACGAACCGCATGTACTTGCATGACCAAGGGTGGACAGGAACCTGATAGTAAGCATCCTGCAGGTCCAAGGAAACCATCCACTCGCTCTCAGCCATTGACTCCAGCACTGACGAAACTGTCTCCATGCGGAAGTGGGTCACCACTAGGAAACAATGTTTTTTTTTTTTTTTTTACACCGTGTTGGCTTTTCACGGGAATTTATGGTCTAAAGGGGATACTTTTTGTGGTACCTCCTATCTCAAAGCCCACCCGCTAGGAAACCGTTGCCCCGAGTGAGGAAGCCCAACCTACACTCGGACCGTGGACAGGATTCGAACCCATGCACTTGGAGACCCCTCGGACCCCAAAGCACGCATGGTTCCACTGAAAGGTCACAAATTGGTCTCCAGCCCCCTGTGGACTTGGGCACAAGGAAGACGCACGAATAGAACCCGGCCTGAGGGTCTACTACCGGCTCTATAGCTCCCTTTATCAGCATCTCGGAGACCACGGCCTCCTGAGCCGAATGACGGTCCGAGCCCTCCATGTACGCCGGAAACTCCACAGGCACGCTCGAGGGGAGGATCCCTGAGGAAGGGGAGAACATAACCATACCAAAGGATCTTGACCATCCACTCACAAGTCCCAATGTTCTCCTACTCCTGCCAGTGCTGATGCAGACAAGCCCTAACTTGCAGAGGAACCTCCGCAGCATCCCTAGGGAGAGCCCCGATGGCCCCTAGAGCGACCACAGACGATTCCTCGAGAGCGAAAGGAACCACTCACCTTAGGAGCAGGAGGGGGCGGAACCGAAGGAGGCACAACCGGTGCACGGTGTCGGGAACCAGCGGCCCCAGCAACCTTAGCCCTGACACCCTGAGCTGTGGAAGCCAAGCCACGAGCAATCTGGGAAATGAGTGACCGTTGCGAGGACTTAAGCTCCCTCTGCTCCACTGCTGCAAGAGTCTGATCATCAAAAAGGTGGGAGCCAATGGGTGAAGACATCAACTGCCGTCTCTCTCAATCACCGTAAGTATTAGGGACGTTTCTCACCACAGCCTGCCTACGTAACATCGTCATCCTCAAACGGAGCATTTCACAGGGCTGCATAATATCTAAATTTGCCCTGGCAAGAGCTCCCAGGCAGTCTAAACCCCTCTAGGGGGCAGCACTGGAAAGGCCAGCAAGGGCCCCCAGAACCTGATCTGTCCAGGAAGAGATATCAACCAGAGTACTCAAAATACTCTCTAACTGAGTAGCCATACACCATGGAATACTCACAGACAGATCCTTACTCTCCACCAAATGAAGCAGCTCATCATTGAGAGGAGGGGCCCTACAGGAATCTCCTTCTGGAGTGTACCACCTCTCCGCCCTTGAAGCCCATCTCCTGGGCAAGGCGAACTTGGCAGACGCTGGATTAGAGATCCCCAGGGAACAGTCCAGCTGTTCCCTGTGAACCTCCAGAGCCAGAGGAGAACGAGGCAGCACCAAGGGAGTGGGAATAGGGCCAGGCCGTGAAGTCCCAGAGGTGCGCTCGACCCCAATCTGAAGAGTGGAAGCAAGAGAAGAGGGCATGGGGAGACCCAAGGACTTTCTCACTGAGGTAGTAAGCTCATGAAAGGAGGACGCACCTTCCTCATCTGGAGTGCCAGCCTCCCCCGAGGGAACTTCATCAAAAATCTCATCCACCTCTTCAGAAAACGAAGGCCAGCTTGTGGCAACAGCCTGATTAACTACTGCACCACCAGGGTCCACGCCCACATCAACTGGCCAGGGCCAGACCTGCGAGGGCATTGACCCCTGCAGCCAATCAACATGAGGCAGGCCCATGGATGACACACCCGCCGAGCCTGCAAAATTGCCATCACCGGCAACCCACCAGGGAGTGGTGCTGCATGAAGTTCCGTTTCTCTGCCACCAACAAGGCCCAAAGAGGAGACTGGCCCGGCTGGACCTGGCTCCCCACAAACCCCCGAAGCCTTACCAGAGAGAGGAACAGCACGTAGACTCAATCCACCAACCCCAGGACTGGCCACGGAAGAAACAGGATCAGCAGGAGCCTGCAAACCACTTAATCCTGGAGCCACACTGGGGAGCGAGACTGCACGCAAGCTCATTCCACCGAGACCTGAAAACTCCCTGGAAGCACTTGCCACAGTGGGAGTCTGTACCATACTCACTGCTGGGGCCACGGTAGGGAGCGGGGCCGCACTGAAGCTCACACCCCTGAAGCCAGAAAAGTCCGCGGAAGAGCCTGAAACAATGGAGGACTGGACCCACCTCCCTCCCAAAGCCAGACTAGGGAGAAGGATCGCAAATACGCTATCTCCACTGAGCCCCGAAAACTCCATGGAAGGGCCAGGAACAGCGGGAGAAAGCACGCCACTCGCTATCGGTGGCGGGACAGAGAGGGCCGCTCCCAAACTCACTCCCCCAACTGCCAACTCCGGGGCAGGGCTTGGAACAGGGAGCCTGCTCCCCAATCACTCCCGGAGCCAAACCAGGGAGAGAGGACACACTGAGACTCGCTCCACTACTACCAGCAGCCACCACCGAAGGGCCTGAGCCGGAGGGAGACCGGGGCCCCCATACATCTGGCACCAACCTGGGAAGCAGACACACACTCCGTCTGCCAACCCTGAAAACGCGGAACCGGAGGCAAGGGGCAACAAAACCGCTGACAACTGGCTAATAGAAGCCTTCATAGCAGCCAGATCAGTCTCTACAGCAACAAACCTGCTGTCCCAAGGGGCCTCAGAAGCTGGCTCCTGCCGGAGAGAATGCTTCTCACTGGAACCGCCAGACGACTTGGCCTGCTTCTTCTCCTTAGCAGAATGCTTCTCAGCATCCTTCACATATGCTTGGAACTGGAGAAAGGAGAGGTGGGAACACTCACTACACTGGTCTTCGGCTGAACACATGGCGGGCCGACAAGACACACAGCGAGAATACGGCTCTAAAGTCCCACCCGGCAACCACCTCTTGCATCAAGCACAACTCCAAGCAGCCATGGCAACTCAGGGAGAAGTAGAAAAGGAAGCGGGCACAAAAGAAAGGCAGGAAGAAGCGAGAAGAGGCGCAGGTGAACACCGTGCTGAGCACAGAAAAGATCCATGGCAACTCAGGGAGAAGTAGAAAAGGAAGCGGGCACAAAAGAAAGGCAGGAAGAAGCGAGAAGAGGCGCAGGTGAACACCGTGCCGAGCACAGAAAAGATCTGAGATATGGTTGGCCAGCTGGCCTGGTGGTTCCCGGTGTGCATGCACAGAGAGGTGACGTGGAACTTCTATAGGCACGATCTCTATATATAGAGGTGCTGGTTGATTTTCTGTGCTGAGTGTGGGAAATAATGGCATATAGGCATATGTAATTACATATCGGTAATTAGTATATGTAGCAACAACTGTATTTTCCAATATCCTTCACACACTGCCTCATCCTAATCTTCTTTTATATGTCCTCTTGTCCTTCTAGCTTCTTCTGTCACCAGCACCAGGTCTTCCTTACCTATTTTTTTCAATGCCATTTACTATTCCTCATTCTCTTCTATTTCATAAGCTTGGCAGTCCCATTTCCTTCAGCCTTTCTTCATATGTTAGGTCCATTAATTCCAGCACCATCTTTGTAGCTATCTTTTGGAATGGATATCTTTTTTAGAGCTTGGTGGCCAAACCATACATCATCTGCCTAAAATTGCAGCAACTCAATATACAGGCATCAGAATAGCCATAGCCATACATCTCCAATGGAACACCTCCAAAAACAGCCCATGTAGTTAAAAAACAGTGCACATCTTCGAAGGACTAAAGAACTGCTGTTTTTGAGGAATAAAGGGTTGTTCATCCTCAGCATAAACAAAGGATGAAAAACAGTGGCCTCATTAAGGAATAAATCTTCAAACTCCTCCATCTTGCTACTATGTTTATATCTTGACTACACTGTTCACTCCCTCAACTGACATGTATGATAAATTCTCCCAGGAATTAAGATCACGATTATCTTCTTTTTCTTCTTATACTTTAATTATTTCTTCATTTAACATTTTATATGTCCATCTTGATCTTTTTATCTTGTTTCTCATTTCCATTACATGATATATTATTACATTACTATATCCATCTCATTACTTGCTCCAATCCAAGATTTTATTGAGATTCTCTAGTAAAATTTCAGTAATTGTTATTTCTTATGTCTGTATTTTGTTTCATCTGCACATAGATTCATGTAACTCTTTAGCGTACCAAACATAGTTTGAGCTGCTCGCCCAATGACAGGGCTGGAGCGCTCAGGACAAAGCGCTACAGCCAGTAGCCAGTCTACATGCGCCGGTGCTAGAGATCCTGGCACACATGATGGAGGGCCAGGGAGCATCGTGCACTACAGTTACTGAGGTGCGAAGGAGGCATTTTGGCAGCATATTCCAGGCTGAGGATTATCAGGAGTAGCTGAAAGGCTGAATGCATTAGCTAGGTGAGTCACTACCACAGCTGGCATAGTCTGTGGTTTTGCTGGTGAGGCATGCATACCCAGTGGCCCCATAAAAGATGGTGATGGTGCTTTCCTGCGATGCGATGCCTTCATAGATGCACTGGGGAACCAGCAGGTGCAGATCTATATGAAGCAGACACACCCAGTGGATGTGCAGCAGGATCTAGCAAAGGCCATGGAGTTCAAGGTTTTCCTATATACTGCAAGTGCATCCAGCACCGCCCAAATGACCCATAGCCACTAACACCGCCACCCCAGTCACACAGCGGTGCCACCTACCTGCTTACCATACCCCAGTACAACAGAGGAGAAGATCAGCTCAGATGAGTTCAGTGGCATGGCCACTATTGTAGTGACTGCCAGGATGAGAGGAGAACGTGTTCTTTGGAGGATGTACATACACATTCTCTTGTTAGGACCAACTGTGAGAACTGTGGACAGCAAGGCTATAGCCATGCTACCTGCCAGCAGCTATGAAATGTGGTGATGGTGAGGGGAAACATGGCCAGGCTGGAAGTACAGGCCATTCCCCAGCGAGACTTTCCAGGGCCCTTCCTGTGTAAAGTGCCATTGTGCAGCTGTGCCAGCTAACCAAGTGTCAGATGCAGTGGATGGTTGCCCGTGTCTCCTGGTGGTGGACACTGGTGTGGCAAAGACCTTTGTCAGGAGGAGGTGGTGGCAGCTCAACACCTCCCTGTGTTAGAAACACAGTTGTGTGGTGTGACTGGCCACTGTATGATGCTATGTCTTCCCATGATGTCCAAGATTGCAGTGGGTAGAATCAAAGAAGAGCTACCATCTGTTTGTTGGGGCTGGATTTCCTGGTACAGAGTGTAGCATGTGTAGACCTCGGAAGGATGGATATGAAGTTATGTGGGGAAACCATACCGCTGATCCTTGAGGATGCTGCTGGACAGATGGAGAGCGCCGTGGCCGGTTCAGATGTCGAGGATGAGTGACTGAAGCTGCACTGCTGGGTCATAAAGGAAGATGAGGGTGCAGATGTCACTGTAGCAGCACGTGGATGCAAAGCAGCAGTGAGTAACAGTGGGGTTAGAGAGGAAGGAGCCAGAAGCACTGCTTTCTCATGTTGTAGATTTAGCAGCCAGAAGTGCTGTCAAGTTGACTCCCAGGCAGATGAAAGATATGAAGAAGCTGCTGATGGATTTTGAAAATGTGTTTAGCCGAGATGTCCATGATCTTGACTACACATCGCTGATTTAGCACTCTATCAACACCACTGACAGTCCGCCAATCAAGCAGCCTCATCATTGTGTACTGGCTAAGAGGGACAAGATGCAGCACATGGTGAAAAAGATGGCAGCACAGGGAATTGTGTAGCGCTCAGACAGCCCATGGTCGTCACCAGTAGTCTTGGTGAGTAAGAAAGACAGCATCAGGCACTTCTGTGTAGATTACAGAGTGCTGAACAATGTCATGGTGAAAGATTCCTACCCCCTGACCCTTGTTCAGGACTGATGAAATTCTAAACACTCTGGCTGACATGCAGTGGCTGTCTATCTTGGATCTGATCAAATCCAGGTATCAGCAGGTGATGATGATGGAGGCAGACAAGCAGAAGGCAGCATTCTCCTTCAGGCAGGGATTGTGGCAGTTCCAGATGATGTCATTTGGGTTGTGCAACACCTCAGGGCACTTTGAATGGTTGATGGAGAATGTGCTGGCAGAGTTGCAGTGGAAGGCAGCTTTAGTCTACCTCGATGATGTCTTTATGTTTTTTGCAAAGACATTCGAGGAGCTGAGATATCTGGAGGTGGTAATGCATTGTCTGCAGGAGGCAAACCTGAAACTGAACCCAAAGAAATGCACTTTCTTCCAGCACGAAGTGTCGTTCCTCAGGCATATTGTGGGGCAAGGAGGTTTGCATACAATTCACTCAAGGTATCAGCGGTGGATGTAAGAAGTTTCCTTGGCCTATGCAGCTACTACAAGAGGTTTGTGGAAGACTTCACCACTTTTGCTGAACCTTTGCACCAGCTGTCAAGAGACAATGCCTGCTTTACCTGGGATGAAGCATGCCAGGATGCTTTTGATGGCCTGAAGGTGGCTCTGACATGTTCTCTGATGTTACCATTTCCTGGTCCCAATCTTCCCTTCCTTCTTAACACAGATGCCAGTGCAGAGGGCATTGGGGCAGTGTTATCTCAGGTAAAGAAAGGTAAGGAGCATGCCCTGGCTTATTACAGTTATAAATTCAACAGGCCTGAGCGGAACTACTGTGTTACCTGGAAAGAGTTGCTGGTGATTGTGTGGAGTCTGGCCAACTTCCACTCCTACCTGCACGGGGCTAAGTTTGTCATCAGGACTGACCATGTGGTGCTGAGATGGCTGAAGATTTTGTAAACCCAGAACAACTGTGGAGATGGCTAAGTTACCTGGAGGAGTACAACTACTGAATGGTACATCACCCAGGACATAACCATGGCAATGCTGACAGTTTCAGCCACCAGCTGTGTGAGGTGGGGTGCTTTCACTGCTCACGGTGCCACACATGTACTGCCAAGAAAAGACCGCAGCAGTGCACACAAGCCCCACTTCAGTTGTACCAGGCCAGTGCACTAATGGAGCAAGTGGCAGCAGATATTGCTAGGCCAGTGCCATGTACACCCCAAGGCAACTTACATCATGATGGTCATGGACCACTTTTCTAAGTGACCAGAGGCATATGGGATTCTGGACCACAAAGCAAAGACTGTAGCTGGGAGTACTGGTGAGGGAGTTTTTCACCAGATTTAGTATTCCAGGAGAGCTGCATTCGGACCAGGACCGGGAGTTCAAGTCCAGGCTGTTCTGGCAGTGCTGTGAGCGGCTGGAAGTCTACAAGATGCACACCACCACGGTGTTGAAATGCTCCACCATGCAATGGCATGCTGGAACATTTCAACAGGACACTGGCAGAAGAATTGGCCAAGTACTGCAGCTCTGACCAGCAAAACTGGGACCTTTGGCTGCCATTCACCCTGATGGTGTGCCAGTCTGCACAACAGGAAGCTACAGGTTATACTCTGGCATGGATGATGTTTGGCCAGATGTGGCACCTCTGGATCTGGCCATTGGATGACCATCAGGGAAAAGTTGCCACAGACAGCGCCAGAGTTTGTGGTGATGTTACAGCAGAGGATGGACACCGCTCGGTAGCGGGTGTTGGGCAATCTAAGTTTGGCAGGGCAAGCTATGTCTCGCTGGTATTAGTAATGTGCCAGGGACACACAGTATGCAGTGGGGGACTGCATCTGGCTCTACAATCCCCAGAAAAAGTGAAGGCTCACCCCAAAGCTGCAGAATTACTGAGATCCTGCAATGGTACTAGGAGACAGCCCCGCATTGTCCACATTAATTGACTGTGGGCTGCTGTTGAGCAAGGCCGCTTCACATGGGGCCGACAAGGACCAATGATGTCACCAGTGAGGGGAGTGGTGGTGAGGAGAATGAATCATGGACAGATGCTAAAGAATGTGCCACAAGTACTAGAGAGAACACACATCTATAGCATAAACACATCTATAGCATAAACACCTTTATAGTAAAAATTAAGGTTATAACCATGCATTGTTTTTTTTTTTATATCATCTCTATCCCTGAGACAAAAATTTACTGTTATTACTCAAGTGATAACTCAAAGTTAGTATGATATTTTCTTTCCTTTTAGGCTAGGAAGTAGACTACAAGAAACCATGAACATATGAAGCCCCGTAAATGGGTTCATTTTGAAAATCTTGAAAAAACATCTGATAATGAGATTGTCTATTGCATAAATGTTTTTGGAATCACAGATGCCTAACAAAGACCTAACTAATGGACAGTAGCCACCCTGATGAGCTATTTTTACTCTAAAGGCATACCATGCTCAGGATATAGTAAGACACAGTTTTAGGACACAGTGATGGAGGCACTGCAGCACCCTTGGGATATTTCAGTTTCAGCCACAATTTTTTTTTTTTTTTTTTTTTTTCTCAATAACAAAAATAGCTATACACTTTCCCTGTGAAGGATTAATATCTGCAGAGGCGAGGAGATATGCATGTTAAGGTTTTGTGCTGTATTAAAGTCTCTAAAAATCAAAGAGCTTGGTACATAAGGCAATTGTATTTCCCTCTATATAAACTATGTTAGTTGTATAAACTCAAGTAATTACTAAGAAATACAATAGTAAAGTAACAACAGAAAAATACTGTAAAAAGTAAAAGCATAGTAAATTAATAAATACACCATAAAATAGTATTATTTCTTTTTATGTAAGAGGGAGAATTGCCAGAGGCAAAAAAACATTAAAAAAAAAAAGGCCAACTGGAATTGCAAATTCCCTAAAAGATATGAAAGAATTAGTCAAAAGAGTGGGACAAATGTCTTGACACCTCTTTCTTAAAACAAGTTAAGTCATAGGAAGATGGAGATACAAAAGTAGGTAGGGAGTTCCAGAGTTTACCAGTGAAAGGTATGAATGATTTAGAGTACTGGTTAACTCTTGTATTAGAGTTGGACAGAATAGGGATGAGAGGAAGAAAGCCTTGTGCAGCGAGGCTGCAAGAGGAGAGGAGGCATGCAATTAGCAAGATCAGTAGAACAGTTAACATGAAAATAACAATAAAAGATAGAAAGAGATGCAACCTTTCAGTGGTGAGAAGGAGGCTGAAAACAGTCAGTCAGAAGAGGGGAGTTGATGAGACAAAAAGATTTTGATTGCACCCTATCTAATAAAGCTGTATGAGTGGAAACTCCCAAAACATGTGAAGAGTACTCCATAGAAGGACGGATAAGGCCCTTGTACAGAGTTAGCAGTTGGAGGGGGTGAGAAAAACTGGCAGAGAAGCTGCAAAATGCCTAACTTCATAGAAGCTGTTTTAGCAAGAGATGAGATGTGTGTGAAGTTTCCAGTTAAGATTATGAGTAAAGAACAGATCAAGGATATTTAGTGTGGAAGAGGGAGACAGTTGAGTGTCATTGAAGAAGAGGGGATAGCTGTCTGGAAGGTTGTGTTGAGTTGATAGATGAAGGAATTGAGTTTTTGAGGTATTGAAAACTACTAAGTTTTCTGTGCCCCAATCAGAAATCTTAAGAGAGATCAGAAGTCAGGCATTCTGTGGTGTCCCTGCGTGATCTGTTGACTTCCTGAAGGGTTGGTCGTCTCTGAAAAGACATGGAAAGATGTAGGGTGGTATCATCAGCGTAGGAGTGGATAAGGCAAGAAGTTTGGTTAAGATCATTAATGAATAATAGAGAGTGGGTGAAAGGACAGAACCCTGAGGAACACCAGTTAATAGATTTAGGAGAAGAACAGTGACTGTCTACCAAGGCTGCAATAGAACAATTGGGAAGGAAACTTGAGATAAAGTTGCAGAGAGAAGGATAGAAACTGTAAGAGGGCAGTTTGGAAATCTATCAAAAGCTATTAAAAGCTTTTGATATGTCTAACGTGACAGCAAAAGTTTCACCGAAATCTCTAAAAGAAGATGACCAAGACTCAGTAAGGAATGCCAGAAGATCACCAGTAGAGCCACATTGATGGAAGTCATACTGGCAATCAGAGAGAATCTTCCCATTGAGGATAGATTCAAAACCTTAGACAATCAAAAGATTAAAGCTATAGGGCAGTAGTTTGAGGGATTAGAACAGTCACCCTTTTTAGGAACAGGCTGAATGCAAGCAAACTTCCAGCAAGACGGAAAGGTAGAAGTCGATAGGCCAGGCAAGGTGCAAGCACGGAAGCACAGTTTTTGAGAACAATAGGAGGTACCGTGTCAGGTCCATAAGCCTTCCGAGGTTTAGGCCAGCGAGGGCATGGAAAGCATCATTACAAAGAATTTTGATTAAAGACATGAAATAGTCAGAGGGAGGAGGAGAGGGAGGGACAAGCCCAGAATCATCTAAGGTGGAGTTTTTAACAAAGGTTTGAGAGAAGAGTTCAGCTTTAAAGACAGATGAGATAGCAGTGGTGCCATCAGTATGAAATTAAGGAGAGAAAGATGAAGAAGTAAAGTTATTGGAGATGTTTTTGGCCAGATGCCAGAAGTCACGAGGGGAGTTAGAGTTTGAAAGATTTGACATTTTCTGTTTATGAAGGAGTGTTTGGCAAGTTGAAGAACAGACTTGGCATGATTCCAGGCAGAAATATAAAGTGCATGAGATTCAGGAGATGGAAGGTTCAAGGACCTTTTGTGGGCAACCTCTCTATCACATATAACACCCAAGGTTTAGAAGGTTTAGGTTGAGAAAAAGAATGAGGAATGTACGCCTCCATGCCAGACACTATCACCTCCGTTATGAGTTCAGCATAACGTACGTGATATATCTGAGGGTGCGCACACTGCATCATGGCTGCATTCTGCTAAAATTGTCTTTTTTCCCAAACACTGTAAGAGATCTTTCAGAATGCAGGTCATATAAGATACAATAACTTAATAGACTTCCATCATTATTACAAAGAAGTATGATTCACTTATACCAGGATAGGTACTAATGCACCCTGCTAACAATAACATAATTATTTCATGTAAATGAAACTAATTATGATTAGTTTACCATAAAAGTTAACTACCATCAGCCATTTTGTGTTGTTTGTTATCTTCGAAAAAAAAAAATAAATAATAATTTGCATGGGTTTATTTCATAATGCACATACCTAGTATAAAAAAATCACATACTATTATCATTCTTAATTTGATTCAGGGGAGAGAGAGAGAGAGAGAGAGAGAGAGAGAGAGAGAGAGAGAGAGAGAGAGAGAGAGAGAGATCTGAGCCAGATACAGTGCTGTGGCCATTTTCTATTGTCCAGAGTGAAGAGGTTAAGGAAGGTAAAAAAGTTATTAGAAAACCATTAATTTTTGTCTTTAGGAAATCACTAGACTTGGGCAAGGTACTGGTAATGTGGAGGCAAGGAAATGTAGTACCATCTTTAATTAATTACTTTGGAACCCTGGACCTCGAACACCTCAGACCTCGTAGAATTCAGACTTTGGCCGAAAAATTCAATTAATTATATCACTGGAGGTCAACCAAAAACCAGACCTCAACCAGTCAACACTAACCAACAGAGGTTGAGAAACATCAGTTGTGCGTCTTTGTTTATTATGGCTGAGCATAGTAAAGATGGCTAGGTCAACCATTAGTACAGGTATTTCTTAACATATGATCATAACTGGTTCCTGAAAACCCTATCATAAAGCACACAATCATACAGTGGACTTAAGAATGAATATAAAAATAGTAATGCATTCCAAAATATAATATGTGCCCTCTAAAACCCATAAAAATCATGAAATATCATATCTAAATACAATAATTATATATAGTAATAAAACATGTTATATAGATAAAATAAACACATGAATAAAGTAAAGAAACTAAAATACAATGGTAACTTGAGATGCGAGTTTAATTCATTCCATGATGGAGCTCATATCTCAAAAAGCTCGTTACTCATTACAATTTTTCCCATTTTCCCACTGAAATGCATTGAAATGCTATTAATCCATTCCAGCCTCCCAAAAAAGAGCACCCCAATTTTTTTTATGTGTTTTTAATTAGAAACAGGTACAGGCAACCCCCACTTAACGAACGTTCACACAACAAAATTTCGCTACAACGAACGTTTCTTTTTATTACCATCTGCTCCTATAATGAACCCCAAACTCACTTTAACAAAATTTTATCCAGGTAACTTTTTCCAAGTTTGAAAGCGCAGCTGTATCATGCAAGCCGACAGGCTTTTGAATACATCAGCACCTCTCATGGACAAAACGCGCACCACTCACTTCCCTACCCTTCCCCGCTCTTAGTTAAAAACAAAAACAGGGTACAGCTCCAGCTCGTCATCTCATGCTCAACATGCCACCAAAATGCCCTGCAACCAGCCCTACGATGTTGCGAAGCATTGCTAAGAAGAAAAGGAAGTCTCTTACTCTTGAAGTGAAGCTGGATATTTATTATTCACAGACACGAGGCGAAAAAACTAATAGCATTGCTCGCCACCATCTTGACTCCATCTACTGTCTCTACTATTTTCAAGTCAGCAGACTCTATTAAGGAGGCTGGTGAGACCGTATCTTCCTTGCAAGCTAAAAGAACCACCTGAACTCGTGACTCTGCAATGGATAAAATAGAAAGCTTTGTGGAAATGTGGTACATAAGTTTTGTATGCGGTACAATGATGCGCCCTTTGTTTACATTCCACAGGTTGACAGCTAGCGTCTTTCCTGCTCCACTCTCCTACCCTACATAAATTTAAGATCATCAACATTATAAAGTTACGTACATACATACAATAGTATACATTATAATGACTTAGTCTTAAATTAAACTGCTTAAATGTTTAACTTCATAATTTTTACTTTCATTAAACATTTTACTGTACTATGATGCACTCTCGCTTTGTTTACTCTCAATGGAAGTTTAAGTTAGGGGTCAAACTTGTTATAATTGGTTCGCTTAACGAAAATTCGCACAATGAATGTTTGCATAGAAACATAATAAAACATAACAAAAGATAATACAAATAAATTAACTACTCTTACAAAGTATATTTATCTCAGAGAGGTGCATTCCATTGGACATTACCCTACCACATCGTCATCCTCGCTTGCATCTGTCGATCACTTAGAGTGTACAAATATAGCCACCCACAGAAGACTGGCTGCTCTAATTATCACAGAAGAGCTCAATGATGACCCTGTATACATTACTCATATAATAAATGAAGTCTTAAGTAGGCAAGAGAGAGAGAGAGAGAGAGAGAGAGAGAGAGAGAGAGAGAGAGAGAGAGAGAGAGAGAGAGAGAGAGAGAGAGAGAGAATGGAGGCTGCACTGCTGCAGGCATAAGATATTTGTATACATTTTCCTCTCCTCAATGATAAGCATCGATGGAAGACAGAAGAAATTTCTTTTGCTTTTTCAATTATGTACACATGCATATTTTATCAATGCATAAAAATATATAGAGGCAGATGTTTTCAGCTAATGGTGATAAATGCTGTAGGAGGAGGAGAGAGAGAGAGAGAGAGATGCAAGCACCATTCACATGTAAACATTAAATGTAAGTTAAAACTACACTGTCTTTAACCCTCTAAGCGCGGTCTAGATTTTGCCGCAACCGGCCTGCCCGGCGGGCATATTCACTCAGAAACACACCTTACTTCAACCTCAAGTATCTTCTCTGTTACTGAGCTAACGCTGCTGAATGAGGTATCAGTGTAAAGCCCTTTTCCTTAGCTGTCCTTTGACGTTAATTTGAGCACCATATAAGCATTGGTAGAACGAGTACAGAGTTATGATTAGGAACTATGAAAACATATTATTATAGACAGATACCTACCTCTATTGTTCTTGTTTTCTATTATTTAGCAATAAAAAAGCATCACTTTTTTACAGCTTCTGTGTACCAGAGCCATATAAAGCTCAAATTTTGTATTATTGTAAAAATCTGTGGTTAGGGTTATTTGCTAAACTTAGCAATGAACCAAAATCCATGCTAGAATGCTGTACTTGCATTGTGTAACAAAAGGAATGATAGAAAACAGAAAACAACACTTTTACTTTTGAGATTACAAAGGTTAACTTTTACGGTTCACTATATACTTATTGTTGCACCTTTCTCTACATTGTATACACTGGCTCAGACATTGCCAGGCTGCTCCACTCTGAACGGCCACTGTATGACACATAACATTTGCATTGCATTTTTTTGCATCCAGCGTTTATTTATCATACCTATCACAAATATATACAGATAACATCATTGTGCATGTTACAATGAAAAAAAAATGTTAGGATCAGGCTTGTCAGTGGTGGTGGTCTCTGTAGCGTGGTCCACACTTACGTCAACGCTGACTGGCGAACTGCGCAGTGTCTAGCGGAGATCCTGTCAAAGTTAGCACAAGGCGTTAACTGACCACTGATAATGCAAGAGAATGTTTCTGGGCACTGTAGGAAAGAAAACGACATTTTTACTCTACTTGACGACAAACTAATCAAATCTGGCACCGCGTTCATTAAAAAAAATGCCATGTCCACTATTGTGGACACCCGCGCTACGAGCCCACGCTCCGGCCCTCCACTATTGTGGACACCCGCGCTTTAAGGGTTAAACAAAGAAAAGTAAGTAAATAGTGAGAAAATGATGATTAGCAGGAAACACTGCGCGATCAGCTAACTGCATGCTGGGAAACGTTGTTTTTTTTTTTTTTTTTTTTACGTAGGGAAGAAGCCAAGGGCAAAAAAAAAGAAAGTTAGAAAAAGGCCCACTTGAGCGCTGGTTCAAAAAAGTTCAAAAAGTGCCAAAACCTTCAGCCAGAATTAGGGGAGCAAATGCTTCGATACCTCCCTCTTAAAAGAAGACAAGTTGTAGGAATTCGGAAATACAGATGCAGGGAGGGAGTTCCAGAGTTTACCAGTGAAAGGGATGAATGATTGAGCATACTGGTTAACTCTTGCATTAGAGAGTTGGACAGAATAGGGATGAAAGGAAGAAGAAAGCCTTGTGCAGCGTGGCTGCAGGAAGAGGGGAGGCATGCAGTTAGCAAGATCAGTAGAACAATTACCATGAAAATAGCAATAAAATATAGAAAGGGATGCACCATTTCAGTGGTATGGAAGACTCAAGAAGATCTGAGGGGAAGAGAGGGTATCCAGCTCATGAATTAAAAGCCTTAGCCCTTATAGCCCATCAGGTACGATCGTGGCTTTTACGACAGAGCATTTCAGGCATGATCTTGGCGCTTTTCAGAAGCCGCGCTCTTTTATGCTGCACAGTTTGTTTATATCAAGGCTTGTCATTGCCCCATTTTTTCTAGATGGTGGACACTTAGCCAATCATGTATCAGCTCTTACAATGATATGTTTGTGTAGGTGTGAGGGCACCAAGCGTGAGGATGGTGAGAGCACTTATGTCAGTATGCTGTATTTTCATAATTTTTTATGTATTTTTTGGTGAGATATAAGATATACAGGCAACCCCCGCTTAACGAAGGTTCACACAACGAAATTTCGCTACAACAAAGGTTTCATTTTACTACCATCTGCTCGTTTAACGAACACCAAACTCACTTTAACGAAGTTTTATCCAGGTAATTTTTTCCAAGTTTGAAAGCCCCACCGTATTACGCAAGCCAACAGGCTTTTTAATACACAAGGCCCGCCTCAGGAGAAATCCTGGGACACCTGTGGAATCAAGATCAAGCCTTTCGTGGACAACACGCGCAGCACTCACTCCCCTGTTCAAAACAATAACAGCATCAGCAACATCTTGTCTTCCCTCACTCAACTTACCACCAAAACACCCTGCAATGTGGCCTAGCGTTCCTAAGAAGACCAGGAAGTCTCTTACTCTCAAAGTGAAGCTGGATATTATTCACAGACACGAGGCGAGAAAACTATAGCATTGCTCGCCACCATCTTGACTCCATTTACTGTCTCTACTATTTTCAAGTCAGCAGACTCTATTATGAAGGCTGGTGAGACCGTATCTTCCATGTAAGCTAAAAGAACCACCTGAACTCGTTAATCTACAATGGATAAAATGGAAAGCCTTGTGGAAATGTGGTACATAAGTTTTGTATGTGCTACAATGATGCACCCTTTGTTTACATTCCACAGGTTGCCGGTTAGTGTCTTTCCCGTTTCACTCTCCCTCCCTTCATAATTTTAAGATCATCAACATTATAAAGTTACGTACATACATACGTTAGTGTACATTATAATGACTTAAATTAAACTGCCTAAATGTTTAACTTCATAATTTTTGCTTTCATTAAACCTTTAATTGTACTATGATGCACTCTCGCTTTGTTTTCTCTAAATGGAAGTTCAAGTCAGGGATTAAACTTGTTATAATCGGTTCGCTTAACAAAGTTTTGCTTAACGAAGGTTTTTTTAGGACCATAACCCCTTCGTTAAGCGGGAGTTGCCTGTACATGTATTTCCGTGGATAAGTAAGCAGTTCTGAAACATTATGAAGCATGACAATATTGGAATTGCTATTGGTTTAGATAAGAGTGCGTAGTGCTGGCTTGATGGAGTCAGCTGCGAAGGATGTGTTGACGCTGGGTCACGGTCAAGACAGCCCCTGACCACAACGGCCCCTCCCAATGGCCCCATGTTTACCACGGCGGCCTCAGTTTCTTTTTTACCCATAAGATGGTTTTGAATTACACTTGTTAATAGAGCATCTTATACTAAGACAGATTGTATTAATAAATCAGTTGCTCCCTACTCCCCCATCCCTCCCCATCCTTCCTCACCTAGTGATAGGTACTGCACCATGTAGTACCGTACGTGAGTGCTTTTAATCACCGCAATAATGTTATCGTGTAATGTTTATCAGTAAATTGCATACTTGTTGATACAATCTGTCTTAAATGTAAGATTGCAAAACATGATATTAAAACATTCAGTATTTAGCCAAGTGGTACCTCCGGCTGCTGCAGCAAGCCAGTAACAGTCGTCATCACCTCATAAACAACACAATGGGCTATCGCGTGCCTCTCGGAAATTTTGAAATCATCTTACGGGTAAACAAAACCTTAAAATGCATATGTGTATATAACATTTTCTGCTTAGAAATGCATGTCCTCTTACCTCCATCAAGATTTACAAAAACTTGTGTTACACCCTGGATACATATACAGTCCGCGCCAAAATACTTGGCGCGAAAATCGTGCGCCAAGTTTTCCTTCGATTTATTAAGTACTCCCTATAATCATGTAACAAATACGCCAGATTTCTTGGCGCGAGAGAGACGGTAAAAGGAGGCGGAGCTTAATCAGTTGAGTGAGTTTCAAGGCCGCTAGTCTGCCTCAGTCACCTGTGGGGAGTGGATTTAGTCTGTATTTTTTATAGCGTCACGCGGTTTGCGACCTTGACCTTTGTGCCTTTTTGTGCCTTATGTGGGATAATGGGAGGAGGTAAAGACTTGACAGAAGACCAGATAGCTGCCATAACTTCCCTGAGCCTTGTGGGGAAATCTAATAAGGAGATCTCCATAATAAGTGGAGTAGCACTGCGCTCCGTGCAGCGCTGGACCAAGAAAAAAAGGGAGGCGGGAGACGCTGATGTACCGCTTCACAAAAAGAGGCCAGGAAGGCCACGTAAGAACTCACAGAGGACCCTCAAGTTACTCCAACGTCAAGTGGAACAGGAACCTCGAATTACTGCAAAAGAACTCAAGGAAAGGAACACGCAGCTTCTCGAAAACACCTCTGTTAGAACAATCCAGAAACGCCTTCGTGACGACCTTGGGTTCCAACATCGTGCTCCTCGAAGAAAGCCGCTGCTAACAAACCAGCATAAAAAGAAAAGGCTGATTTTTTCAAAGAAATATCTCAATTGGGATCTGGAGAAGTGGAAGACTGTACTCTGGAGTGACGAAGCAACATTCACGGTAACTGGCAACCGTGGGGGGAAGGTGAGGTTGCGGCGAGGTGCAGATCCCTTCCACCCCAAGTATACAGAGGGGACAGTGAAACACCCAGACAGTGTTATGGTGTGGGGTGCCTTTGGGTACCACGGGGCTGGAAAACTTATAGTGCTTCCCAAGAACCTTACAGTGTATAAAGACAAGTACTTAGAGCTGCTCGCTGACCACCTCGAGGACTGTTTTACCGTTTGTCAAAGTGAAATTTTCCAGCAAGACGGTGCCCCAGCTCACACTGCCAAATTAATCCGTGAATGGTTTCAGTGGGTGGGTGTAGACTATATCAGGGACTGGCCAGGGAACAGCCCTGATCTGAACCCTATCGAGAACCTGTGGGGTCTGATCAAACGGCGTCTAAGGGGACGTGACACCTCAACAGTCCCCAAGCTAGTTAAGGAAATAGAAGACATCTGGGAACACTTTGAGCCCTCACTCCTCCAGAACCTCGCCCTGTCGGTCCCCTTACGTCTAAAGAGCTGCATGAAAAGAAAGGGTCACCCGACAAAGTATTAAAGTCTAGGTAAGTACCCCATAAATATCTCTAACCATTCGTGAAAGGGCGTCACGAAGCGAAAAATGTTTGGCGCCAAGTATTTTGGTGCTGACTGTATGTATGCACTAAATGCGCAAGGTACAGTATACCGGTGTACCAATACGTTATGGTTTTTAATGCTCCATACTACAAAACAATATCTCAGGAACGCTGAGTTGCCATCTGCGGTTAACGTGTTAACATAATGAAAGAAATAAGAGGACAATAACCTAAAATTTGGTGCGGAGTCGTCATGGTAAACACGGGGCTGTCAGGGAGGGCCGTCGTGGTCAGGGGCCGTCTTGTCCAGGAAACATTGACACTTGTTTCTGACCGCGAAGAAGTTAAATTTTCATATTACAATTTGCTTACATCTCTGATTTATCTTCCATAATGAATGCAGTATATCAAAGAAAAAAACTTATAAGAATGTGCAGTACTGGCTTGATGGAGTCACATGAGGAGGATGTGGTGACGCTTGTTTCTAACCACAAGAAGTAGAATTTTCGTTATATTACATTTTGCTTACTTTCCTGCTTTATTTTCCTATCTTTTATAGTTATAGCATAATAGTAGTAGTATATAGTAATAGTATTCAAAAAGTAAGAAATTAGGTGGAAAATAGAATTTTTTTGGTCTTGGAAGGTGGTTTGGGACGAATTATAATTACTTCCATAAGAATACATGTATTTTGATGCTTTGGAGTAAGAACATTTTGGAATAAGAACAAAATTTTGAACAGATTAAGTTCTTATTCCAAGGCACCACTGTATATAAATAAAATACACGCAAGAATAAAGCAATAAAATTACAATAAATAAAAAAATGTGTACTCGCACTCTAGTGTCTCCATATGTTACCAGGCCTCCTTCCCAAGACTAGATCAGGACATTGCTCAACAATCATGTCATCCCTTCAAATTCTGGAACCATTCTTGTAGCTATTTTTTGTAGCCTCTCCAATTTCCTTATGTGTTTCTTTTTATGAGGGGTCCACACTACTCCTGCATATTCCAATCTGGGTCTTATTATAGTAGTTATCAATTTCTTCATCATTTCTTTGTCCATGTAGTGAAATGCTACTCCAATATTCCTTACCAAATTATATGTTTCTCAAAAAATTCTATCAATATGGCTTACTGGTTGATTGTTTTCTTCCATCGTCACTCCTAAGTCCTTATCCTTTTTGACTTTCTCCAGTTCTACTCCATCTCCCATCTTATAGATTCCCACAGGTCATCTTTCACTCTTTCCCATTTCCATGACACGGCTTTTGTTCCCGTTGAATTCCATTTCCCACTTTTTACTCCATTCCCAGATCTTATTTAGGTCTTCTTGCAGTATTTCACAATCCTCCTTTGGTTTTATAACTCTGCACAGTTTCGTATCATCTGCAAACAAATTTATGTAGCTGTTCACTCCTTCTGGCATGTCGTTAATATAAATGAGGAAAAGTATTGGTGCCAATACTGACCCCTGTGGCACTCCGCTTTCTACTGCTCTCCACTTGGACTTCATATCTTTAACTACCGTCCTTATTTCTCTCCCCCTCAAATAATTTTCTATCCATCTCAATGTGCTTCCTTTTAAGCCACCCTTCTCCTCTAACTTCCATAGTAATCTTGCATGTGGCACTTTGTCAAACGCCTTTTTTAAATCCAAATAAATACAGTCAACCCATCCTCTCTCTCTTGTACTCTATCAACTATTCTAGAATAGAAACTCAATAAATTAGTTACACAAGACCGTCTTTTTCTAAAACCAAATTGGCTATTTGATATTAATTTGTTGTCTTCAAGGAATTCGATCCATTGTTTCTTTATTATTCTTTCACACATCTTGCATATTACACTAGTTAGTGATACCAGTCTGTAATTTAAAGGTTCTTCCTTCCTTCCACTCTTATATATGGGAACCACCTCAGCTCTTTTCCATTCTACTGGTACTGTTCCATTTTCTATTGAGCATTTTATGATGTTGTATATAGGACTTGCTAGTTCTTCCCTACATTCTTTCAGTATTCTGCCTGAGACTTCATCTGGTCCCATTGCCTTCTCTTCATCCAGTTCCTTCATTAACTCTTTTATCTCAAGCTTGGTTACTTTAATCTCTTTCATATAGATTGTCTCTCTATTAATTTGTGGCCTCTCAAATTTGGATTCCTTAGTAAAGACTTCCTGGAATTTTTTATTTAATAGTTCTGCCATACTTTTTGGGTCTTCCACCATCCCGTTCTCTCCTTTTAACCTTTCTATTGTTTCTTTTTGCCTAATTTTTCCATTTATGAATCTATAGAACAATTTTGGTTGTTCCTTACATTTTTCGACAATGTCTTTTTCGAAGTTCTTTTCCTCTTCCTTCCTCACCTTAACATATTCATTTCTCGCTGTGTGTGTGTGTGTGTGTGTGTGTGTGTGTGAGAAATATTTTCTATGTTTTATGACCAAATATTTTATCTCAGCTTACATACATAATACTGTCATACCTCGCCCAACACGACAGTTAGGTTCCTGAGCTTGTCGTGCACGGCATGATTCGTGTTGGGCAAATAATAGGCCCTATGGGAAAATAGGGGTTAGGTTCCCACATCCCCCCAAAAAAACACTTTTTTACCAAAAAGACAAAAAAAAACAATAAATGAAGTACCAAACACACATTTTATTTAACTACAATACTAGTACGTATCTTATTTAGTTTATTTGCTGGTTGGAGAGGGCTTGAAATACGAAGTGATGGGCCTCTGACTGGCCATGGCTAAGATGAAATCAAGAGAGCGCAAGGAAAACACGTCTGCACACAACAACAGCACGACAAGGAGAGAGCGAGTGGCGCGAGGCAGCGTGCTACTGTCAGCCCCGGGGCGAGTCCAAGACATTTGGGAAGGGAAGTCCCATGCATTCACCAGGACCAGCGGGAGATTCAAATGGAGACCAAATCGTGCAATCGCGAGTCAAAGTCATGCTCGGTGAAATATGGTATATTTTACCGATTCGTGTATACACGAGATTCGTGTTCAGCGAATTCGTGTTCAGCGAGGTATGACAGTATACAAGTTCATTTTTCAATGTATCTATTAATAAAATATTAAGCAAGAATAAGTAGACATGCAATATCTTCTCATATTCAAAACTATTTTACTCTGGTTGTAGAAACTTTCAAGTCATAATATACCACACTGTTTAAAGATTAATAATGCCAAAGGTTTAAACATGTTGTAGTTGCTTGCATCTACATACCACAAAAGAAGAACCTAAATGTGAAAAGATGGGTTTTATTTCCAAAGAAAATAGCAACTCAGGAAAGACATTGCAAAACACAATGTAGCTAAACAGACAAGCAGTAACTGGGGAAGACATTAAGAGATACAATATAAACAGACATCTTCACCAGTGTCATGCTTACATGGAGAGGAAAAATAATTTTCATCTAAAGGTGATGATACATGCCAATCCTGTGATAATGTGTGAAGTATTTAGCTCATTTTACCACATTTTTTTGCTCGCTGCTTGAAGATGGTACCTAAAAATGTCTCTAACATTTTATTAATTGGTTTGATACCACACAAATGATAAAGAGATTTTTTTTCCAGTATACCAACTTTTTGTGTGACATTAAGTTAGGTGGCAAATCTAGTAGTTTCTCTAGACTATTTCAATGCACCAGTTCAACATTCATAGATTTAATCATTCACAGATTAGCACCAAAAGGAAGATGTATGAAGAGCCAATATTTCTTCTATCAAACATCAAATAAGTTGCCTTTCTTTTACTGAACATGAAATCAAAATCAATAATTTAATTTACCTGGGATCCTGCTGGTTTCCAGAACCTCGACCATAGAGTGGAATCACCTTGTCTCTGGAGATGGCTGCCTTGCAAACAGGACAGGTTTGGTTGTTCGGTCGTGTCTCCAACCATTGGTGCAAGCAAGGCCAGCTAAGAGAGGAAAAATGTTAGGTAGAAAAAAGAAGTTTGTTATGTAATAACAACATCTTCTAAGATGAAAATAAATAAATAAATATATGAAGATCATACTAGAATTATGCAAACATGATGTATATGCAGATGAACTAATGAATAAGGCAACTCGTTACCAGAAAAGGTGTCCACACATTGAGATAACAGCATCCTTGGCTGTATCGAGGCAGATATTACATTCAAAGTTGGAATTATCTGGGACCTCATCCTCGCCTCCCTCAGCACCTCCTGATGCATTATTGCTGCTCTCACTGTGGCTGCTGTTGCTACTTGGTCCAGCTGCTGCCATGCTGTGGATTTTTTCTGTAACTCACACAAAGAGTTTGGGGGACTGCTTTACTCATCAAAAATCTGAAAAATAAACATATTTTTCACAATACACATAAATTTCAACATCTACATTAATACTCCAATGAAATCCAAGTCACTTCAAATTTCATTAAATTGCTCTTTGATGACAAAAATAATCTTTCTTTTCTTGTCAATGATACATTTATAATCATTGGTAACCATGAACAAATTTTGTATGCTAGCATTATGAGAGATTACTTCCTGGCCTTTCTATGATCTTAATACCCATGGCTGATATACAACAGTAATTTCTTATATTTTTCTGATCCCAACACTTTCTGTAAGTTTCTGAAATGTTATTACCATCCAAAAAATAAAATAAACAAATAAAGGAAGAAAATAACTCACATTTGACTTTTATTAGTGTAAATGCTTTATGTAGCATTACTCTTTATTACTTAAACTAATGACTCCTGGTTTTGAAATGATGTTCTAACAGTGAAAAACTACCACATCAATTGTTTTCTGCAAACTTATTAGAACGTTACGAGAATCACTTTATATATCAGAAGAATGTACTACTATACTAATGTAAAAAGAAAAAAAAATATTTTGAATAAAAGATTCTTGAAAAAAAAAAAAAGTTTCACTCCAAACATTTGTGCTTTAAAGTATGCAATCAATTAGATTCTCAGAATATATCAAATGCTTGGCATGTAGTTCTAAGTATAAATATTAATCTCAAAATTCTTCTTGGGAAATAAATAATGAGGTCAAGAAAGTCATGTTTTCTGAACCAGGGGAAAAATGCAGCAAACAGAAGCTAATATTGACCTTTTTAGCTAAAAAGCAAATACATTTTTTGGTCTGTGGTGCAGCTGTACCTATCTATATACAGTCAACTCTCAATTAATGCGTTTGAATAACACAATTTCAATCTAACGGGACTTGATATTTAAGGATATAGGGGAGACTGGGTAAGTTGAGCATAGGGGTAAGTTGATTGTTGCTATGAAACTGTTGAGAAAGACGAGCATGTGACCAAAAATTCAGTAAGAAGGCATCATTTCGTGGAGTCTGTGAATGTGAGAACCACATGGATAAAGTGGTTAGACATGAATGTCTAAAAAAAACATATTTCACTCAATAAAAATCATTTAGTCTATTCTATTACAATTTTCATGAGGATTGTGTTTAGATCAAACTTGATATTTGATTTTGATTTTATACATCAATGTTGGTATCTATGAGCAACAAAACAAGCTAGCTAACCAAGCATACATGTGTAGGAATATTAATTAGATAGTAAAGTAGGGAAACACTTAACACTATACTAATACGCATATTCTACACTCTCATACATCTGGCAGCCACACCTACCCACAATCCTCAGAAGGTTTGCACCCAGACCGAGGGGAGGACACACACACACCGAGTTAGCCAGGATTGTTTTGTCTCCTGTAGCTGGTTAAAGAACAATACACGTGTTGACTGTCTCCTGGACTTTACTTCAAGCCCTGTACTGACAGCTCCACTAACACACGCATATTTTATATAGGGCTCTGTGAGATCCCATCTGCATGGCCAAGAACATGGCGCAGTGAACAGCCCACAACATGGCACAGCGAGTATAGCCGGCGTATGATAAGTGCTTTCTCAGTGTTTTGTCTCTCTTTTCGTCTTAGTCTGTGGTGTGTTACGTGCCCGTGGTATAGTGCAGTGCTACTGTGTTTCCTGTGCAGTGATTACAGTGTCTAGTGCAGTGTGGTGGCATTTTTTTCCAGTGCCAGGAAGGGTTTCTGATGCTATCAGGAATACCATTGTCCCCCTTTGCACTGAGAAAATGGAGCTACAGTCATATGTGCCCCCACCTGCGAGACATGTCGGGACACTGCCGAGTGGAGCGTGACGAGCAAGGGGAGTTAACCACTTCCCACCACCACTGCTTCCCCTCAAGGTGGGAGTGTTGCCTCATGTGATTCCACCACAGATTTTGCACAACTACGCACTCCCCAAGGCACACTGCCTCACCTGTGGTCGTATATGTGCCTTTGGTTATGCTACTATTGCAACAGTGAGGGTTCAAGGAGTTGGTGACGCAAACACGCATGCCAAGGGCGTGAAAACCACAACAAATTCAGCAACAGGCAACCATGGCAGAATCTCCTCACCCTGATGTACTTCAAGTACTGCAAATCATGGAGGACAACTGTCACCAGGAGGCAGCTGAGCAACGTCAAGAGGAAGAACAATGCCGACGTGAGGAGGAACATAGGAGGCAGGAAGATGAATGGCGAGAATCACAATGGAGAGAGAAATTCCAGCAGCTATTGGCAACTGTCGCACAGCAGTCGTGCCTCACCACCCAACCTGCTGCAGCGTCCCCCACCTCCACCTCACCCTCTCCATCTCCACAGCCGTTCCCAGCTGGGATGCTACACCCTACAAATACAAAGGCAGTCATCCATCCCCCATCCCCGTTTCAGTCTGATGTTACCTTCCCAGGCTACAAGGCGTGGAGGAGACAATGGAAGGACTACGCCACATTCACTGACCTTGCAAATCTTGACATTCCCAAACAACACATTTAGTTACGCATGTGCCTGACACCTGAGGTGCTGCACATTCTGCAGTACTGCTTACGTGTGACTCCAGACGACACGCGGCCAATTGAACAGGTGTTAGATGTGCTTGAACAACACGTCAAGGCCCAAACAAATGAGGCTCTATGACGCAAACAACAGGTAGGGGAATGTTTTAACGATTTCTTTGTCAGAGTGAAAAGTCTTGCAGAGGCAGTAGACATCTGCAAGGGCGCTAACACATAATGCGAGGAGACACAACTGAAGCAGGTGTTGCTGATGGACGTATGTGATCAAGACTTCGTACGAGAATTGATCAGTACTATTGCCACCAAGACTCTCGATGAAACCGTACATCAATGCTACGCTTTCGAGGTAGTGGGGCGCACCACTTCCGCCATAGTCTCACCTTCAAAGTCTGTCTGCGCCACTTCACTCTACAAGCGGGAAAAGGAAACGAGCAACCTACCAAGGTCACCCGCACCACTCAAGGACAAATGTGACAGCTGTACGTGCTTGCATCCTAAGAACCAATGCCCCGTCACTAACACTGTAAGTCGCAACTGTGGTAAGAAGGAACACTTGAGCAAGACACAACGATGCCCAGCATTGAAATTCAAGTGTCATCTGTGTGGTAACAAGGGGCATTATGACTAGTGCTGCCTTAAATCCAAGGACAAAGGCAGTTCTTCCATCCAGACAGGGAAGACAATTACGACGGCTGCCCTCACCCCTCAAGGCCACAGGGGTACCAGCACGAGGCGTGTTCATTCTGCCTCCCACGCTCCATCTACAACGTCTCTGCCTGTCGTCATAACATTCATCCACTACAAAGGGATGAGTAACCTCACAATGCTGCCTGATACTGGTGCAGATGAGAACATTACTGGCCCACGGCACTTGTGAGATATAGGTCTGTCTATAAGTGACCTGAAGCCACTACCTGACGCCCCAAGATTCACAGCAGGCGGCTCAGTGATGAAGCCTGCGCTCAGGTCGTTCCTAGTTGACCTCAAGGTGAAGGATAAAACAACGAGAGCTTGGATGAACATCCATGCAGGCACGCCTGTTCCATTATTATCATACAAGGCTTGTAGGGACCTGGCACTGATCCCTGCCAAGTTCCCTCAACCGATATCACAGGTGATACATGCACGTATGCGCGCAAGTGCAGTTTTTACCTGCGGGGTCTGCATCACTTTGAACATGTCACTGATTATCGTCTACTGATTCCTATACTGAACCACTACACTCTTGATGCTGTGGAAAATCCACGACTTCAGCACCTCAAGGAAAAGTTGTCACCATACGTCTTCACAGCACAATAGCAGCCATGCAAGACTCTCTGCTTACCTGATGCATCATTATTCCATCACCCTGTTGCCTCCCCTACTGAAGACAACAACATACTCGCCAATAGCTCTGTGATGCATGCCATTGCACTCAGGACCATGCAAACTCTGACTGAGCATCCAGAGCACTTTGTCGGCAGACCTGAAAATGGAGGAACCGTTGCAGACGGCACTTCTTGAATGTGGGCGTCATGGATTCCTACGCAACAGGTATGATCTCCATTCTACCCTCTTGCCATATTGGAAACTTCGGAAAGAACTGTACTGTGACGGTGACATAGTTCTCTACAGCCCACATGTTATTGTACCTGCAGCGCTCTGCAAGACGGTCCTCACGCGTCTGCATGACAGCCACCGGGGAGTCAAAGTCACCAGGCTCCATGCTAAACAGTGTTCTGGCCAGGCATAAACTCCGACATACAGAATGTTGTGACTTCTTGTGACGCCTGCCAGACACTACTCCTGAGCCAACGACAAGAGGAATACTACAACGATGATCATCCAACCTGCCCTTTTGAATCTATATCTGCTGACTTTTTCACTGTAGCTGGGAAGGCCTTTCTCGTCATAGCAGACAGGTTCTCAGGATGGCCAGTTGTCTTCTCATGCGGCAGGGACACAACCGCTGCTGCAACTGTTTGACAGTTTAGCAAGTTCTTCACAAGCTCAGGAGTTCCCGTACGCCTCAGGACTGATGGAGGACCCCAGTTCACGAGCCGAGAATTTGCTGACTTCTTGCAGCGTTGGGGTGTCCGCCATATGATCACCTCATCCCACTAACCGCAAGCCAACGGTCACACTGAGGCATCTGTCAAAGTTGTGAAGCAACTCATCATGAAGGCTGCTCCATCAGGCAACACTGACTGCGAGGCCTTCGACCACGGACTACTGGAGCTGAGGAATACACCAAACAACGCTGGACATTCTCCTGCACAACTGCTCTATGGTCACCCACTCCACACTTCTGTACCAGCCCACCCAGCAGCCTACAAGATGGAGTGGCAACCTGATAAGGAGGACTGTGACCTACATGCAACACAGCAGGAGCAGGACGTTGCTTCCCGCTACAATAAGCATGCCCACTCGCTGATTGCCCTTGCTGTTAATGAGCAGGTTCGCCTCCAGAACCCCAGGACAAAGCGCTGGGATCAGGTTGGCACAGTGATGGCATATCATGAACCACGTCAGTACGACATTCGCCTGCCGTGTGGTCGAGTCCTGTGTAGGAACCGTCGCTTCTTATGTCCAGACATCGCCCCTAGGGACCCCTCAAGAGACGCCCTTGGGACCCCAGACCCACCACCACTTTGATGTTCTAGGCGCCTACATAATGTCCAAGGTGGTAGTTGTTGGGTCAGTTCAAGACTTCGTTATGAACTTGGTGGGGGGAGGGAGGTGTAGGAATATTACTTAGATAGTAAAGTAGGGAAACAACACTATACTAATACACATATTCTACACTCTCATACATCTGGCAGCCACACCTACCCACAATCCTTAGAAGGCTTGCACCCAGACCGAGAGGAGGACACTAAAACACTGAGTTAGCCAGGATTGTTTTGTCTCCTGTAGCCGGTTAAAGAACAATACACGTGTTGACTGTCTCTTGAACTTTACTTCAAGCCCTGTGATACTGACAGCTCCATTAACACACGCAGATTTTATATAGGGCTCTGTGAGATCCCATCTGCATGGCCCAGAACATGGTGCAGTGAACAGCCCACAACAACATGTGCACAATTTTAGCTGTGGGGGCTAATAAAGTCAATATGGTAGTTGTGAGGTAAGTTTCTTTTTTTTATGTTATGGCCTAAAGCTCCTGACCCCTTAGAGGAGCTGGATTTGTTTGGCAGTCCCCAGCCAGTCCATCCTGAAGCAGGAGGTGACAATGCTGACATTCTTCTTACCCTTGAGGAGCAATCAGGTCACTTCCATGGTGAGGAAGAAAACGGTGAACCTCTGTCTGCTTGTCTGGCTACCATTTTGAATGCCAATCTGAGGTGCAGGCCATCTTCAGATAAAACTCTCCAGCAATGTGCCAAACTTGACCGTTCCAGTCACTAACTCGGCCATTACCAGTGCCATGAGTGTTAGCGATAAGCTCATCAACATGTAGCTCTTCCATACCAATGGACTGCTCTCTTCAAGGCCCTAGTCCCTGTGGCACAGTGAATCGGTGATGTTAGTGAAGGAAAAGGGAAGCCAATCTCCTCCTACTTGGAAGAGCTTAACCTCTTCACTACGGACAAATAAAAACAGCTCCTGGTGCCATATTTGGGCTCGGTGGGAATGGGGTGATACCTGACTCAGAGGGAGCTCTCTCTCTCTCTCTCTCTCTCTCTCTCTCTCTCTCTCTCTCTTCACTACATAAATAATGATGATGGTGAGCAATTTTTCATAATAGGTATATACAATAAGAAATAAATCCACACAAATTTTATAAAAGAAAAATCATAGTTTATCCTCTCAAGGCCATTTTCTGAAGATGACAAATGACATTAATTTTTATGGCAAACTAAAAATAGAATAATTATTTCCAACATGACACTTCAGTACATATCCTGATATACACTATCTTAGCAGAAAGCAGCCATGACACAACATGTGCGTCATCAGATACGTCACGAGCACCCTGATGACGCAAAATACACGTTATTGTGTCAATGGAATTAATAATAGCCTTACTCTTCTGGCCTCAGCAGTCAACTATGTGAACCATTTGCACAAGGAAGTGACATAGATCCATGTTAATGATTCACCCCTATATGAACTTTGCAAATGGGAATGCAAAGTTCGGAAGGAAGAACTTGTAGTGAAGACCACTACAATACTACACTACTACTACAATCATCGCCAGACATGCACGCCTGACTAACTCCAGTGTGTAGTGAACACCACTAAAGTACTGCTACTACTTCTGTCCAGTCGCCCCGTGAGTTCAGTCAGCACCAACACACTCGCTTACACGACCGTTCGTCCTGTCACCATTACACTACTGCTACTACTACTGTCCAGTCACCACATGAGTTCAGTCAGCACCGAGACTCCGGAACACACACACTCGCCTACATGACCACTCATCCAGTCACCACTACACTACTGCTACTACTACTATCCAGTCACCACGTGGGTCAGACAGCATCGAGACTCCAGGACACACACACGCCCCTACACGACTGCTCGTCTTGTCACCTCTACTTATTGTATACCTATAATAAATAGCAGACTATTAACATCTCTAGTTTACTTCTCTGTAACGTTGCTTGAGTCACCCCTTCAATCAACACAATCTCCGAAGAGAACGGAGCAGATTGACGGTGACTAAAACAAATTTACAAAGATATTTTAATATTCTTTTTCTATGATTTTGTGATATGGCATTTGATCAAATATGAGTGTAGTATTATGTTTAACATTTATTGTACAAGAAGACAAGTGTAATAATTGCCTGTTACTTTAAATACCACCATATGGTTGCATAGGATTTTTAGAATTCACACTCTCTGTTAGCGCCCGGGCACAACGTCTCCTAAATCTTCCACAAATACCTCTAGGAGACACCACAGCACACGCAGCTTGGAACAAGATGCAAGCTCTAGCCACACTGCCCGGCCTTGATCCTACAACCAACAAACCACGGCAAGTAGACTTGTTTCGAGAACTGTGGCTGCAACGTCTTCCCTCGTCTGTGAGAGCCACCTTATACGAAGCTGATGACAGCCCTATGGAAGACCTCATAAAGAAGGCAGACAATCTCATCAATGCCGCAAAGGCATCACACATCCCTGACGCTGTCTGCTCTGCGGTAGTTGAAGACCTCCCCAACACCAATGCAGCCAAGTCTACCGTTCGCAAATGGATGCCCAACAACCAGGCCCGTGACCGCAAACCAGGTGCTTCCGGCCATCACCCTTCCCATGGCCTATGCTTCTACCATTTTAAGTTTGGGGCTGGAGCTCGCAAATGCGCCCCCGGTTGCCAGTGGTCAAAAAACTTCTAACGAGGTCACTGCTGACCACAGTGGTGGCCCCTCCAGAAACCAGAGTCGGGAATACCAACGCACTTGTTTCACCTACTTCGGGTTTCTTCGTCACAGACGTCTTATCCGGCCACAAATTTTTGGTGGACACGGGAGCTTTCCGTTCCCTTTTCCCAGCCACAGCAAAAGATAGATACAGCCCGTCCACACATCCATCAAACATCAAGCTCATCGCAGCCAACGGTACCACAATTCCAACCTACGGTACACGAACCATCCCTATCCAAGCAGCCGAATGCAGCTTTTCCTGGGATTTCATCATCGCCGACGTCAAGACACCTCTCCTGGGAGCAGATTTCCTAAGTCATTATGGACTGCTCGTCGACGTCACCAACCGTAAACTGCTGGATGTAGCAACCTTCCACTCAACACCCCTTGGCTGCCACCACTGGCACCCAGAAATCTGCTTGGTGAGGACGGATACACCCTATGACACGCTCAGCCAAGAATTTCCTGAAGTATTTCGACCAGAACTTCGTCAGAAGCCTGGCAACCCAGCAAAACATGGAATTTTCCACTGCATCAAGACGACAGGTCCTCCCATTCACTCCAGGTTTAGATGCCTCTCTCCTGAGAAGCTTCAAGCAGCAAAGCAAGCTTACGCCGACATGGAACGAATGGGCATATGTCAGAGGTCGTCAAGTCCTTGGGCATCGCCTCTTCACCTCGTCAAGAAAGCCGATGGAACCTGGCGGCCCTGTGGCGACTACAGACACCTCAATCTCGTTACGGAACCAGATCACTACCCCCTTCCCAACATGGCGGACCTTACTTCCAGTCTACATGGGGCCAAGATTTTCTCCAAGCTCGACCTCCTAAAAGGCTACTTCCAAGTTCCAGTTTCCCCAGAGGACATACCCAAGACTGCAGTCATCACACCTTTCGGGAATTTCACATTCAACTACTCCACCTTTGGACTCCAAAATTCAGGGGCTACCTTTCAATGCCTAATGGATGGCATCCTCGGTGACCTTCCATTCTGCGCCTGCTACGTGGATGACATCCTGGTCTTCTCCAAGAACACCGAGGAACACCTCCAGCATCTCCGGAGCGTTCTGCAACGACTCCAGGACAATGGCCTAGTGGTGCGTCAGGACAAATGCTGTTTTGGTGCTGCATCTGTGGAATTCCTTGGCCATCAGATATCACCATCTGGAGTCTCCCCTCTCCCGTGCAAGGTGGATGCAGTTTCGAAATTTCCTTCTCCCACCACCATCAAAGGACTCCAAGAATTCGTAGGTATGGTCAACTACTACCACCGTTTCCTCCCGAAGATTGCCCAAATCATGGAACCGCTCTACAGTTCTCTAGCTGGCAAGCCGAAGAAGCTGGAATGGGGACCAAAACAGCAGAAAGCCTTGAGGCCACTAAGACCGCCCTCGCTGCAGCTACAACTCTCTCTTTCCTCTGCCCCGGGACTCCTCTCACGCTCACCACGGACGCAAGTTCCGTCGCTGTTGGAGCAGTCATCGAGCAGACCATTAAGGGTACGACGCGACCGCTGGGATTCTTCAGTAGGAAACTAAGACAAGCAGAAGCAAAATATAGTACTTTCGACCGAGAACTACTTGCTGTATACCTAGCTGTTCGTCACTTCAAACACCTCCTTGAAGGAAGCCCATTCACCATCCGTACAGACCACCAGCCACTGGTTCACGCCTTCTCCAAACCGGGTGATGCTTGGTCTAACCGACAACAGCGGCAACTGTCCAGCATCGCCGAGTTCAACTGCACCATCGCGTACACCCCCGGAAAGCTGAATCCAGTGGCAGATGCCCTCTCAAGAGTGGAGATAAACTCGGTCCACCTCGGAATTAACTACGATGAGATAGCAACTGCCCAAGAGGACGACCCTGAGACTGCAGCCTACCGCACCGCCATAACCGGTCTCCAATGGAAGGACGTCAACTTCGGAGACAGGGGCCGCACCATCCTCTGTGATGTCAGCACCGGTCGACCACGCCCTCTCATCCCGAAGCCCTTCCGCCGCCAAATCTTTGACATCATCCATGGGTTGTCGCATCCATCTGGACGGTCGAGCGCCCATCTGATAAAGGAAAAATTTGTCTGGCATAAAATGAATAAGGATATAAAGCAGTGGGCACGTTGCTGTTTCGCCTGCCAGACCAGCAAAGTCAGCCGCCACACTGAGTCGGGGACAGGAGAATTCCACCAGCCCAAACGTCGTTTTGGACATCTTCATGTCGATGTGGTTGGTCCCCTTCCACCATCAGACGGAGCACAATACCTCTTCACCGCTACAGAACGCTCCACACGATGGCCTGAGGTAATCCCCATGAAAAACGCTACCGCTCAAGACTGCGCAGAAGCCCTCTTACATGGATGGATCAGCCGCTTTGGCGTTCCAGATGAGATCACTTCCGACCGGGGTCCTGTTTTCATCTCTCACTTGTGGACGTCCTTGGGAGAATTAATGGGGACAAACATCCATCACACCATGGCATACAACCCAGCAGCCAATGGT
This sequence comes from Portunus trituberculatus, assembly GCF_017591435.1. Lineage (NCBI taxonomy): Eukaryota > Metazoa > Arthropoda > Malacostraca > Decapoda > Portunidae > Portunus > Portunus trituberculatus. The sequence goes on from NC_059304.1 coordinate 29,674,440, forward strand.
ATGGTAGAGCAAACCCACCGCACCCTAAAGGCTGCGCTGATGGCACGATGTACTGGACCAAACTGGAGGGCCCAACTACCCTGGGTCCTCCTTGGGATCCGGACATCGCCCAAGGAGGGACTATGCGTCTCCCCTGCTGAGATGGTGTTTGGAGAGCCCCTCGTTGTTCCAGGAGAGTTCTTTCCATCATTCTATACCACTGAAGATGGCAACTACCTCGCCAGACTACGCCAGGCGGTGGGGAAGTACCGGCCATGCGTCCAGACACACAAGAAGTTGCCCCCACGGCACCTCCCGAAGTCACTCAACGCCTGTAAGTTCGTCTTCGTGAGGAACGATGCTCACAAGTCACCCCTCACCCGCCCCTACCTGGGACCCTATGCCGTCCTGGAGCGTAACTCCGAGGCATTTCGTCTCAGCATAGCCGGACGCAGCGACTGGGTGTCCATCGACCGTTTAAAGCCCGCCTACTTAGAGGAAGAGGAGTCTACGTCGACATCGCCCCTTGTTGATGGCCATACTTCTATGTCAGACCACTCATGTGCACCTCCTCCTACACCAGTCTCTGCAGATAGACCTCGCCTGGCCTCATCCCGCGAAGGACAGCTCATTCGACAGCCCGAGAAACTTGATCTTTAACCAGGCAGGGACTCTCTTGCGGGGGGAGTATTTGTAACGTTGCTTGAGTCACCCCTTCAATCAACACAATCTCCGAAGAGAACGGAGCAGATTGACGGTGACTAAAACAAACTTACAAAGATATTTTAATATTCTTTTTCTATGATTTTGTGATATGGCATTTGATCAAATATGAGTGTAGTATTATGTTTAACATTTATTGTACAAGAAGACAAGTGTAATAATTGCCTGTTACTTTAAATACCACCATATGGTTGCATAGGATTTTTAGGTTTCGCATTTATTATCTTATAACTTTGTGTATATGTTCGAGGTGTCAATAAACTGCATCAGCTACTGGAAACAGCTTTCAACTCCTTACATCTCCATCCAAGTCCTGGCTAGACAGTGAACACTACAGTTGGTGACCCCGGAGTGTTGCCTTGACGTGTGATGGAGCAGTGCAGTGCATTCAGTGACTTATTGCGTGTGCTGCCCTTCAACTAAGATGTCGAGGCCTGGTTCCTGCACCTTGAGGCTGTGTGGTCCGGCATGGACCTCTCCGACCTGCAGTGATACCAGGCGGTTGTCCGGGCGCTCCCCTCAGAGCTTGTCACCCGCCTGCAGTGTCCTAACCAACCCGCCGGAGGCAGACAGGTATGCCTCCCTTAACACGTTACTTGCGGCTGGCACCGCGGCGAACTCTCCCTCACTGCGATTGAAATAAATCGTTGTCACGTCAGTGTGGCTCCTGCCGGCAAAGTGAGAGGAGGTGAGTGAAGTCTGGGAGCACACATGAACGCACTGGCAACCTCAAATTGTTTGCCCACCGGTGGGTCACATCGCATACCGTGAAAAATCTATGATATTACTGCGATGCGACCCACCGGAGGACAAACATTTTTTTTCGATTTTCACAGTATCTATACGTATTACAATACACTTTCCATTACTAACAATTTGTTTAAATATCTTTGCCTGTTTTGCAGACTTAGAAAATGCACCCTAAACAATTTTATGGTGGACCTAGTTCAACAGAAGAAAGGGAAGATAGCCTTTCCTATCAGAAGCAGAAGGATCAAAGAGAGAATCTCAAAAGAGATGTGTAGGGTGTTATGAAATAATATCCACATATGAAAGAAGTAAAGTAGCATCAAAAAGAGCAAAAAAAGTATCTACTTTCTGCAGCTCGTGTGATGGCAAGCCTTACCTATGTCTGTCATGCTTTGAAACAAAACATTCAAAGTAAATAATGGAAACATGTAGCAGGTATTTTTTCAATAAATTTCTTTCTTGATTCATTACTTATGTTTATAAGATATGAAGTTATTGAGGATCACCAATGGTTCCTTTTGCTAAAGTTTGTCCAATTGATATGAAAATTATGAAAAGATCAATAATGAAAATTACTAAAGCTTGTCAAGGAAAGTCCAATCTGTTTCAATTATTTGTCATAGAAATGTTTTATGTTTTGAAGGGTTTTATTACATTTATTAGAAAAAATATGAAAACAGGATGATTTTTCATTTAATAAAGAGAATTTATGCTCTCCTGAAGGAAAAAATGCATTATATTTCATGTATTAGGAAAATAGTATGAAAAAAACTTTTTTCATTTATTTTTTATAATTGTAAAAATTAAATAAACTTCATATTACTTATCAATAAGTGTTTACTATGCCCTCCTACGCATACTGTTTATTGCAATTTTATTATATAATCCAATTTCTGTTAATAGTAAGATAGAAACGTGATAGCTATGAAAACTGCTGTACAACCCACTGGTGGGTCGCATCGCAACAGTGGCCAAACGCTGGCGACCCACTGGTGGGTCGTATTGCAAGTAACGTGTTAAGTCAGCCATCATGGGGACCTGTGGTCGGTCCCGCAGGGCTGTTTCGCCACACTGGAGTCAGCTTAGTACAACTGCCGCCGTCCCCCACCACGCTCCTTCACTCCCTCAGCGGCGCCCTTAGACAAACACCACAGTGAGGTGGAAGCCCATCCTACATCCTCTTCCTCCTCCTCCTCCTCCTCATTGTTGTCCTCGTCGTCGTCATCTTCATCGTCGTCATTGTCAGGCAGCGGGCCCTCCAGACCTGACCTGTGCCCTGTCCGTCGGACCTTCTGTAGTAGTCGTCTGAGGGGTGATAGTGATGCCATCAGTCTTTCTCCGACGTCGCCGTCGTCGTCATCATCATCGTCGTCCAACAGAAACAGCATCCCCAAGCCAGAGCTCCCAACACGGCTGCCCTCACGCCGCGTCGCCGCCAAAGCCACCCTCCTTTGCTGCCAGAAGCTCGGGGTCCAAGCCCCCACCAGCGGCAAGCACGGCTCCACAGCCCACCGCCACTACTCCCCCCAGGCCTGGTGCAGCCTCTCGTCCCCATCTCGTGCCCCCCGGCACGCCCCCACCCACCGCACATGGCCGTGGCACCCTGGACAAGAACGCTGCGGGCGGCAAAGACGGCCGCTGCCCCAAAAGGAAGAACATCAGCCTGACGCACCCCCCTGGCTAGGCCCACCACCACGGCTACCGTACCACACAGGCCCCCAGGCAGCCCCCGCACTCACCCCCACTCCCTGGTGAACAGTAACAAGGCCACCTAAACCCCTCGACTGGGGGCAAGAGCCAGAGCACGCTTTTCAAGCCATCAAGAGCCGGCTCGTCTCCCTGACCCACCTTGCTTACACAGTCCCCCACACTCCCACGGTGCTCTTCACAGATGTGTCTGCGGAAGCTGTAGGTGCAGTGCTGCAGCAGAAAGTTGCCGGGGAGCTCAGGCCGGTTGCCTTCTTTAGCAAGTGGCTGGAACCGGCTCAACACTCCTACAGCACATTTGACATGGAGCTCTTGGCAGTGTACAAGGCAGTGCATCATTTCCGCCACTTCCTGGAGGGCCATGAGTTTCACGTGCTCACCGACCACAAGCCGTTGACTCACACCATGACCCAAACAGGCGATAACTTCACCACCCCTGAGTGTGTAAGCAGCTCACCCTCATCTTTGAGTTAACCACGGACCTCAGGCACATTCACAGGGAAGAAAACACAGTGGCCGATGCTCTCTCCCGTGGCAACGCTCCTGCCTGCACAGTCGCTGCCCTGTTTAGTTCCCCACCTTTGGACTATGCAGAGGTAGCGGCAGCGCAAGAGAACGACCCGGGGATGCAGGCGCTGCTAGAGGGGCCCACGTCACTGCAGCTCATTCAGCAACAGCTCCCCAACTCTCCAATGCAACTGTGGTGCGGTGTCGTGCGGGTAGGCACGCCCATATGTGCCGTGGCCATACCGCCAGCAGATCTTCCGCCACTACCACTCTCTTAACCATCCTGGCATCTTGGGAATGCACTGCATCATCAGCAGGTGGGGGGGTGTGGCCAGGGATGAGAAAGGAAATTAAAGAATGGGTCCGCACCTGCCTTCCTTGCCAGGCTGCCAAGATTCACCGCCACACCCGCACACCACTCCAGGCCATCCCCACGCCCACAGAACGCTTCCACACCGTCCACGTAGATCTGGTTGGTCCCCTATCACCTTGCTGCAGCCACCGGTACCTCCTTACCTGTGTAGACCAGACCACACGCTGGGGTGCCACGATTCCGATGCCTGACAGCACGACGGAGTGTACAACCACCCACTTCCTCTCGGGTCAGAGTGGAAGACGTGAAAGGGACCACGACTTCCACTCTGACCAAATTTCATTCATCCCTTCTTAACTCTTAAACATACAGCGGGATTCGCTGTATATTGCTATCTGACAACTCTGCAGCTCTAGTAGTCAAAGTAGATGATATGTTTCCTTAGTCAACGTTCGCCTGTGGCTAGTGTGCTTGAATTTGAATTTTCTTTCACCCCCCCTCACAGCCCCTTTTTGAGGATGTGTGAGCTTACCATTCTGCCCTGCCTTAGTGAGGAGGAATAAGTCAAATCAAGAAATCGCCGCATAGCTATCAGAATTGTTCAACATTGGACCAAAATTTATCGTGAGGAAGAGACGCTTCGCCACCACCTTACAAGCCTGAAGGGCGTAAGCACAGTGTGAGCCAGAGAACTCTGAACATTATTCAAAGACAGCTTGAGGCTAACCCTCGCATACACAGCAAGAAACTTAAGGCCAGGAATCCTGCTTTTCTTGGTGGGGTGAGTGAAAGGACTGTGCAGAGATAAGTGAAACACGATTTGGGATACCAGAGTTGTCGTGCAGTTTCAAAACTTGGCCTCACACATGGTTATCGTAACAGTAGGCTTGCATTTGTGTCTCAGCACAAAGATTGGGACTTAGATAAGTGGTGTAGGGTACTTTGGTCAGATGAGGCAAGCTTTCAGGTTACAGGCAACCAGAGAAACCGTGTGTACTGCAGACCCGGTAGTAACCATTACGATCCACACTACAGTAAGATTGGTCATCTCGCGGTAAATTGGTACTGGACTATCGGCCGTGAGATGAAAAATCGCGAGATGAGCGATATTGAAATACACGTAAATAGCATAATTGGTTCTTAGGTATGGTACATGATCATCCTATAACTCAAAATAACCGTCCAAAAACACAAAATATTTTGCTGAAAATTGTTCACATAAACGAGGTTATGCATAATCTGTATGTTAATAAACAATATTAAACACTTTTCAACATAATAATAAAGGTTAGAATATTTTTCTACTTACGTTACGAGAGTCTGTGACTGGCTTGAGTGGCCTGGCGTGGTAGTGGTGGGGAGCCGTGACTACTGGCTACTTGCTCCCTCCTCCACTGTTTGTGCATCACCCCCAGCACTGAGTGCAACCTCAGCTTCAAAGCCATCAAAATCCAGAGCGATGTCATCTTCCTGTAAAAGGCCCAGCAGGTCGTCGACATCCTCTTCATTTTCACCTGGTTCAGCTGTTACGTTAGCCAGAGCATTGACAGCCTGTGATTGACTGAAGTATCCTGTGATCAGTGACTGGTGGCGAGCATTAACAGGAGACATGTAGAGGTCTTTATAAATGTTCATCACTTGATCAAGAGATGGCTGTAATATGCTGCGTGGATATGGGCGCCTGTCATATTCTTCCAGTTGTTCAGTCAGCCGTGAGAAGGTGGTGAGAATCTCCGTCAGTTGCCCAGTTGTCGGTTTGCCTGGCTGAACATTTTGCTCCTGCTGTCCATCCTCTTCAGGATCTTCTTGAGCTTCATCTTCCTCAAGCATCTCCTCAATAGTAGCCTCCTCTTGATGGATACCAATAATTTCTTGCAAGTCACTGGCCTCCACAGCCGAAAAGCCAGGTGCAGGGATCAGACGTGCAGCTTCTACAGTCTGCGAGAGTGTGGTGGCTTCCTGCTGGCGCTCACGCACAGCTGTTCCGACCTCACCTAACAAAAACTTCCAAGAGTGTAACACTGTAGCTTTGTTTATTTTCTGCCAGGCCTTCACAATGCAGTCAACAGCATCCTTAATATTGTAGTTTTTCCAAAACTGGTTCACAGTTAACACTTCTCGGGTCTGAGATGGTGGTGGGTCTAAACTGGTGCTGGCGATCGGTTCATCGGGCTCATCCTGGTCACGTACACTTAGCTCAACCTGAATCCTCTCTAGTTCTTGCAGCGAGTCAGTCTTGACACGCATGTCATCATAGAGAGACTGATAATAAAAGAGCTTGACGTTGCAGATGAACTCTTTATCAAGCGGCTGTAAAAGTGATGTTGTATTAGGCGGGAGGAAAATAACTTCTACATTAGGATGACGCCCTATTAGGAATTTACCATGCCCCGGAGCATTATCCATACATAGCAGCACCTTGAAATCTAAATTCTTCCTCTTCCAATAACTCTGGGCATCAGGGACAAAATGATTGTCAAACCAGTCAGTGCACAGTGCCGACGTGACCCAAGCCTTCTTATTACTGGCCCAATAAACATTAAGCTGGTTCATATTGCAATTCCTGTATGCTCTAGGCTTGGCAGAGCGATAGATGACTTGGGGCTTCATCAAACAGTCGCCACTTGCATTAGCTGTGAATAAAACAGTAATGCGGTCCTTGGAACGCTTCACACCCCTAGCTTGTCTTTCATTCTTGGCGATGAGGGTTGATTTTGGTGCCCGCTTCCACTAAATCCCAGTTTCATCACAGTTAAAAATCTGGTCACGGCTGTAACCGCCTTCAGTCACAAGACATTGAAAAATCTCTGGGTAAGTTCTGGCTGCTTCCTCATCTGCTGATCTGCTTTCACCATGCTTCAGGGCATACTTAACTTCATATCTTTTCTTAAATGCTGCTAGCCAGCCTACAGAAGCCACAAAATAGGGTGGAGGGTTAACATTTTTCTTACGGCACACTGAATCAAAGTACAGCCGTGCTTGTGATCTTATTGCAGGGCCAGAAAGATCAGCCTTCTCTCGATCCCTTCTGATTACCCATTCATTTAGGTAATGTTCCATGATTGCAAGCAATCTGTTGCGCTGTGAAGTATCAGCCAGTGTGCGTGCTGAGGGAAACCGAGAAAACACCTTCACGGAAGCAGCCAAGTTTTCTTTATTTTTGCGCACTGATCGTACTGTTGATTCAGGACAGTTAAACTTACGCATTATGTCACATGTTCTTGCACCATTGTTCATCATCTGAACCATTTCTTTCTTTTCCTGGAGAGTATATTTTCTGAGCTTCACTCCCTTTCGATATTCACGCTTCTCACGTCCACCACGTTTTTCACCAGAGTTTCCACCACGATTTCCCCCAATACCACTCACAGAACTCATGCTCCTTGTTATTTCAAGTTATTGTACTGCCACTAGAATGTTTTCACTTTAACAACAAAAGTAAATATGCACCACAACACAACAAAATCGCAAAATTGTTGTTGACCCAGCTTCTGCCCTGATGTGACCGACCTAAGCCAACCATTAAACTGGTGCGCCAACCTATGCACATGCGCGAGATGTTCATTTACCACCGCTAGATGGCAGAAGGCGGGAAATTTGAAATAGGCGCGAGATGCTAAATTCGCAAGACTATATTACGCGAGATGACCGTTCATACTGTACACAACACACACAGTAAAACACGCAGCTTCTTTGATGGTGTGGGGTTGTTTTTCTTACTATGGTCTTGGAAAATAACTACTTTGAGCTAATTCTGGACGAGGTAGATGAGTGTATGAAAAAGTGCAATGCTGATACCTTCATGCAAGATGGTGCAATGTGCCATACGGCAAAGTTAATTGTTGACTGGTCTGATTTCTGCAATGTCAGCTTTTTAAAACCTTTGCCTGCAAATTCGCCAGACCTTAACCCTATAGAAAATCTCTGGGTGTACATAAAACTGAAGCTAAAGGAGAGAGATACCTCTTTCCTCCCACATCTTCAAGCCACTATTCAGGACATATGGGACAATATTGACGCTCAGTATCTCCACCACCTGGGTTACTTACTTACTTGTTACTTGGGGTGTTTGTTCAAGGCTCCGCTCCACTGCGAGGCAGCGCTCAGCAGAGCCTCCCTCAAAAGCAACTAGCATCTATAATTGTCTTTGATTTCCATGCCGTTAAAATCATAAACTTCCTTGAACAAATATGTCTTCAATTTCTTTTTGAAGATATCGATCCTCGCACAACCTTTAATATCACTCGGCAGTTTATTGTAAATCCTTGGTGCGCATCTTGCAAATACTCGACATCCCATGTCAAGGTTATTTCTTGGCTCATGTAGTCTGTATGGGTCTGCATCGTGTTCCTTGGTATGTGCACAAATGTATGAGTGTCAGGGGTCATTTCTTTAATTTTTGCAGTATCATATTCACCCAGCCATGTTTCAGTCAAAGCAAGAATAACCAGATTCTCATCACTAATTAAAGTTCTGATTTCTATTGTCTTGTTTCCAACTGACTGGACATTTGATAAACCACATTTCAACATAGAGCTCACAGCAATAGTAGCCATGATCTGTAATATTTCTGATCCTGTCAATCTCATTTTCCAACACAACACAACAACTATTATTTGCCGAGTGGTCAGTATTCTGTTTCTTAAACCTCACACAGTTTATGCATTTCTTCTCTGTAGATGTGCAATCCTTGGACTTGTGGTTGCCTGCACATTTAAAGCAAACGGGATGCTCACCATTTTTCTTGGCATTGCAGTTTGCCTCAGTATGACCATACCTTTGACAATGGTAACAGTTAAGTGCATGATACCTGTCATGAACCTGGTAAACTCCCCAATTAAGCTTAATCCTGTCCTGATGCTGATGTAACAGCTGTCTAATCATTGGATCACATTTCATGATGTAATGAACTGTGCCCCCTGCTGCTGGTTTGCAAAAAATATTCTCAATCTTTGACTTGATATCAGGAACTGCTTGAAGGTAGTCATTTCTTGCAATGATTATATCAATGATATCCTCCTTAGTCTCTTCCTTATGGACATTACATAGCATTATCTTGGGTTTAATTTTCTGAACAGATTTAGTTGTCAACTTTTCAACATTCTCCAGTTTCTGGGCTGCCTCATTTCTCAGACTCTCATCGGCAAAATTCATCACTATTTTTTTGCCATCATTAGCAAACTTTGTATCATTCATTTACATTCCATCCAAAGCATGAGAAACTTCATTCTTCAGATTTGCTTCAGAATCCTGAGTTACCTCTACAACAAGCAGGTTCTTTTTCATCCTCCTCTTCCTCTTCACATCCTGCCAAGGCATGGAATTTTCCGAATCAGCAGACAGCGTCTCAGCAACTCCCGCCAAGCCTTCTGTTGCCTCATCGACCTTGATACGTATCTCCTCCATTCTTGCTATCTTATTATCAACTATTTCCATCATCTTGTCACCTTTAGCAGTAATGCTCTTCAAATCAGACAAATTCCTCAACATCATTAATGAATTTCTTCAGAGCCGACACCTCAATGAAGCAAACATCGCACAGATACCTCACGTTGCAGATATTTTCAGATTTAATCCCTGCCAGATTCACACATTTTGTATGAGCCCACCGGCTACACAGACAACATTTAATGAATTTTGCTGGGTCTCCAAAATCAGAGCTACACTTATAACAGGACGAAGGTAATAATGCTGAAATGGCATATTTCTCCGCCATCTTGAAGTCTTCCACTCCTTTTCACTTATTTTCTATCTAGCGGCCACACTTTCCATAAATATTCCTGGTTTTTTTTCATCACAGGACATTCATACACTACTGTGCTCACTGAGAAGTCAGTGAGAGCCTTTTTTCATGCAATAATATGCGTGAAAAGCGGAGCACCACTACAGAACTAGCAAGTTTATGCGCGCTCACTTCACAAGACTCGAAAAGATCAAGAAGGCACAAGGGCATCCTATCAATTACTAGTTTAGGTGAGTACCCTCATTGAAACATTTTCTGTGTCATTAATCTCCTTCACAGGATGTCACAGGTACCACACCTTCCACTCTGATCAGCAGTGTATAGTCCTTCATCCATTGGTCTAATGTGTTTACCATTGTCAGTTGTAACACTTCCTCCCCACAATTTTTTTTTTTTTTTTTTTTTTTTTTTTACATTACAAGGGCACTGGCCAAGGGCAAACAAAGTGTTGGAAAAAAAAAAATCCCGCTGGTTGCCAGGCCCTGTTAAGAAGAAAGTAGAAAGAGAAAAAACAAAAAAAATCTAAAAGGAGGGTCCAGTTAACGTAAGAGGTGTCTTGACACTCCTCTTTTGAAAGAGTTTAAGTCATAGGCAGGTGGAAATACAGACACAGGTAGAGAGTTCCAGAGTTTACCAGTGTAGGGAATGAAGGAGTGAAGATACTGGTTAACTCTTGCATTAGGAAGATGGACAGAATAGGGATGAGAAGAAGTAGAGAGTCTTGTGCAGCGAGGCCGCAGGAGGGGGAAGGCATGCAGTTAGCAAGTTCAGAAGAGCAGACAGCATGAAAACAGCGGTAGAAGACAGATAAAGATGCAACATTGCGGCGGTGACTTAAAGAATCAAGACAGTCAGTTAGAGGAGAAGAGTTGATAAGACGAAAAGCTTTAGATTCCACCTTGTTTAGTAAAGCTGTGTGTGGATCCCCAGACATGAGAGCCATACTCCATACACGGGCGGATAAGGCCCTTGTACAGAGCAAGCAGCTGGGAGGGAGAAAAATGGACGAAGACGCCATAGGACACCTAACTTCTTGGAAGCTGATTTAGCAAGAGTAGAGATGTGAAATTTCCAGTTTAGATTTTTAGTGAAGGATAGACCGAGTGTGTTTAATGTAGAGGAGAGGGAAGTTGAGTGTTATTGAAGAAGAGAGGATAGTTGTCTGGAAGGTTATGTCGAGTAGATAGTTGTAGAAATTGAGTTTTGAGGCATTGAACAAAACCAGGTTTTCTCTGCCCCAATCAGAAACAAGTGAAAGATCAGAAGTTAGGCGTCCTATAGCATCTCGCCTTGAGTCATTTAATTGTTGTTGGGTTGGGCGTCTGTTGAACGCTGTTGAATAATGCAGGGTGGTATCATCAGCATAGGAGTGGATAGGGCATTGAGTCAGATTTAGGAGATCATTGATGAATAATAGAAAGAGAGTGGGTGATAGGACAGAACCCTGTGGAACACCACTGTTGATAGTTTTAGGGAAGAACAGTGACCGTCTACTACAGCAGCAATAGAACGATCGGAAAGGAAACTGGAGATGAAGGTACAGAGAGAAGGATAGAATCCGTAGGAGGGTAGTTTAGAAATTAAAGATTTGTGCCAGACTCTATCGAAGGCTTTCGATATGTCAAGGCCGACAGCAAAGGTTTCACCGAAGTCCCTAAAAGAGGATGACCAAGATTCAGTTAGGAAAGTAAGAAGATCACCAGTAGATCTGCCTTTACGGAAACCATACTGGCAATCAGAGAGAAGGTTGTGAGCTGATAGATGCCTCATTATCTTCCTATTAAGGATAGACTCAAAGGCTTTAGAAAGGCAGGAAATCAAAGCTATAGGGCGGTAGTTAGAAGGATTGGAGTGGTCACCTTTTTTAGGGACAGGTTGAATGTGAGCAAACTTCCAGCAAGAAGGATAAATAGAAGTAGAGAGACACAGATGAAAGAGTTTGACCAGGCAGTGAGCGAGTTCGGAAGCACAGTTTTTGAGAACAACAGGAGGGACTCCATCCGGACCGTAAGCCTTCCGAGAATCAAGGCCAGAGAGGGCCAGGAAAACGTCTTTATAAAGAATTTTAATTTTAGGGATGAAGTAGTCAGAGGGTGGAGGAGTAGGAGGAATATGCCCAGAATCATCCAAAGTTGAGTTGGTAGCAAAGGTTTGAGCGAAGAGTTCAGCTTTAGAAAAAGAAGAGACAGCTGTAGAGCCATCTGGATGAAGTAAAGGAGGGAAAGACGAAGAAGTAAAGTTGTTAGAGATATTATTGGCTAGATGCCAGAAATCTCGAGAGGAGTTAGAATTGGAAAGACTTTGACATTTTCTATTGATGAAAGAGTTTTAGTAAGTTGGAGAATAGATTTGGCATGATTACGGGCAGAAATATATAGGGCATGAGTTTCAGCAGTTGGATGGCTACGGAACCGTTTGTGAGCCGCCTCTCTATCATTGACAGCACGAGAACAAGCAGAGTTAAACCAAGGCTTTTTAGCTTTAGGGTTAGAGAAAGTATGAGGAATGTATAGCTCCATGCCAGAGATAATCACCTCTGTTATGCGCTCGGCACAAAGAGAAGGATCTCTGACATGAAAACAATAATCATCCCAAGGAAATCAGAATAGTACTGCCTTAGTTCCTCCCACTTAGCAGAGTTAAAATGCCAGAAGCACCTCCGCTTAGGCGGGTCCTGAGGCTGCACTGGAGTGATAGAACTGGTAACGGAAATTAGATTGTGGTCGGAGGAGCCCAACGGAGAGGAAAGTTTAACAGAGTAAGCAGAAGGGTTGGAGGTTAGGAAAAGATCAAGAATGTTGGGCGTGTCTCCAAGGCGGTCAGGAATACGGGTAGGGAACTTCACTAGCTGCTCTAGGTCATGAAGGATAGCAAAGTTGAAGGTTTGTTCACCAGGTTGGTCAGTGAAAGAAGATGAAAGCCAAAGCTGGTGGTGAACATTGAAATCCCTAAAATGGAGATCTCAGCAAAAGGAAAGTGAGATAAGATGTGCTCCACCTTGGAAGTCAAATAGTCAAAGAATTTTACATAGTCAGAGGAATTAGGTGAGAGGTATACAGCACAGATGAATTTAGTTAGAGAGTGACATTGAAGTCTTAGCCAGATGGTAGAAAATTCTGAAGATTCAAGATTGTGGGCACGAGAGCAAGTGGTGTCGTTACGCACGTATGCGCAACATCCAGCTTTGGATTGAAAATGAGGATAGAGCAAGTAGGAGGGAACAGAAAAGGGGCTGCTGTCAGTAGTCACAGACAACTGTGTTTCAGTTAGGAAGAGAAGATGAGGTTTAGTAGAGGAGAGGTGGTGTTCCACAGATTGAAAATTAGAACGAAGGCCACGAATGTTGCAGAAATTGATAGTGAAAGTATTAGATGAAGTGTCAAGACACCCAAGGTCGACAGCAGAGGGCAGTCCGACCTGGGGACATTTATGGTCCCCTCCCCAGAGGGGGACTCCGAGGCAGGGCGTGGTGAAGCCATTATTAAATTTTGATTTGAAGAGAGTGTAAAAGTGTAAGGTGTTGTAGTGTAGAGTAGGAAGTAGTAGAAGTTGTCTTTAGAGGGCAGGCTGCAGCTGCTCAATTGTATAAATGAGACCACAAAGGGAACCGGGAAGAGAGGACACGGGGAATCACTCAGTCTGCAGCACTGCCTACATCCCCGTAAATACCTCTCCTGGAGTATTCCACCGGGCGGCAGGTGACTACTGCCTACTCCAATGTCCATCATGACTATTTGCATTCATTTCTTCCCAAGTTACATGTTTGCAGTTTAGATCTCCCACAAGAAGCACTCTTCTGTCTTCCTTAACATATTGTCCAGGCACTTTAGCACTTTACATTTCATTAAGTACATCAGACCTCCATATATTAGTCTTCAGTGACACATATGTTACTATGATACTCCTTTTCTCCCTCTCTTTAGTACTAATTGTTAGGATTAAAACCTTTGCCAGTCCATCTCTGTAATGTACTTCCTCCATGTATATATCCTCTTGAGTCATTATCAATACTTCTGCTTTTACTCTTCTGCCTCTCCTCCAAACATTATATCCCTGCTCTTTAAAATTCCCTCGGATGTCTTCACTAACTTTGTTTGTTATGCATACCACACCCAATCCTTTTTTTCAATATATAATCTCTCACTTCCAGCTTTCCTGATATAAATCCATCTATGTTTGTATACATGACTCTTAAGAGCGTATCTTCGATTCAAATCATGGATTGGTCTCAAATTTACCATTATTAGGTAAACATGGTTTCACATAAGACTGGCCTCGGAGAGTTAAATACTGCACCTGAGGTACGAGATCTTTAAATTTCAAAGGTCCCAAGGCTGTTTAAATCCTACCCCTCCAAAACAGCTGAGTGTGTAGTGTTGCCATATGAGTAGACACACATTTATTGTTCATACATTTTTAGGCTATTGATATCCATTTATGATTTGATAGTGCAGTACAATATTTCGGTGAGCTTCGCTTTGTCATGCAGTGGTGGCACCAGCCGGTTCCTGGGACTCAACCACTCCTGGACCAAGAGATGAGTGTGTAATGCATTTGTTTTCTTCAAGTTTGTGAAATGTCCTTTTTGCTTTCTGTATGTCATACATTCAATATACAGGCAACCCCCGCTTAACCCTTAAAGTACAGGGGATTGATTTACTTTCCGTCTATTACAGCAGGGAAAAATCACACCTGTCAAAAATTATATAAATATTTTTTTCTTATAAAAACATATTTCTTTGTTCTGAGTACAACAATGTAGTTTTCAACATGTTATCACCTCTCACACAAACATTATTGCAGAGCAAAAAATTCATGGCAGAATCCGCCGCTAAGAAATACCCCCAAAGCTCAGATAACACTGCTCTCTCTCTCTCTCTCTCTCTCTCTCTCTCTCTCTCTCTCTCCATTTGGGCATATGAATTTGATGTAAAAGTAGGAACTTTTGCACTTTCATGTCATGAAAATGCAAACTAAAATGAAATAATGTTCAAAACAGAAAAAGAAAAATAAACCACATATTACAAATACATATTGTGGATTTGTATAATAATTGTAATGTGGCAACCCTTATTAGCAATGGGACTGACGTGACTTGGCTGACAAGCACAGTCCTGTAGAGGCAACCATGGGTGACACACACCAGCGCATTGCTCGTGGGGAGTACGTGAGGAGGTTTATGAACATCGCTGTGAGGTTTAGTCTCTGTCTCCCAGATCACTATCAGAATCACTACTGGAGTCTTCACTTTCTTCTGTCTCAATAAAAAAAATCACTGTCTTCATTTTCATCACTGTCCTCAATGTCATTACCAAGTAACACTGACATAACATCACTCGGAGTACCGTTTCCTAACTCCGGGTCACGGGGATTGCCAGATGTTGCCTCGAAATGGGAAAAGATGACCTATTGTGAGAGAACATATGTCTCAAGGCTCAAGGAGGCGAGCGAGAAAAGATGCCAAAGACTTCCACTTGCCCCAGGACCAATAGTGACCGGGAGAGATTCAAACGTTTAGCGCTGAAAAATCATGATCCCGGAACGATCCCCGCCTCTCCGCACGCAACGCTACAATCGTCCCGAAACGATCACCATACATTAAGGGTCAACGAAGGGGTTACGTTCCTAAAAAACACTTCGTTAAGCGAAACTTAGTTAAGCAAACCGATTATAACAAGTTTAACCCCTGACTTGAACTTCCATTGAGAGTAAACAAAGCAAGAGTGCATCATAGTACAGTGAAAGGTTCAATGAAAGTAAAAATTATGAAGTTTAACATTTAGGCAGTTAAATTTAATTTAAGTCATTATAATGTACAGTAATGTATACACATAACTTTATAATGTTGATGATCTTAAATTTATGAAGGGAGGGAGAGTGAAACGAGAAAGACACTAACCGGCTACCTGTGGAATGTAAACAAAGGGCGCATCATTGTACTGCATACAAAACTTATGTACCACACCTCCACAACGCTTTCCATTTTATCTATTGTAGAGTCACGAGTTCAGGTGGTTCTTTTAGCTTGCAAGGATGATACAGTCTCACCAGCCTTCTTAATAGTCTGCTGACTTGAAAATAGTAGAGACAGTATATGGAGTCAAGATGGTGGCCAGCAATGCTATAGTTTTCTCGCCTCTCTCGTGTCTATGAATAATATCCAGCTTCACTTCGAGAGTAAGGGACTTCCTGGTCTTCTTAGGAACGCTAGGCCACATTGCAGGGCGTTTTGATGGTAAGTTGAGCGAGTGAAGATGAGCTGCTCCTGGCGCTGTTATGGGAGTGAGTGGTGCGTGTTGTCCACGAGATCTTGATCTTGATCTTGATCTTGATTCTACAGGTGTCCCAGGATTTCTCCTGAGGCAGGCCTTAGTATTTGCGGCTCCTGGTGTATTCAAAAGCTTGTCGGCTTGCGTAATATGGCAGGGCTTTCAAACTTGGAAAAAATTACCTGGATAAAACTTTGTTAAAGCGAGTTTGGTGTTCGTTAAACGAGCAGACGGTAGAAAAGTGAAACCTTCGTTGTAGCGAAATTTCGTTGTGTGAACCTTCGTTAAACGGGGGTTACCTGTACTTGTATGTGTTTTTAATTAGCTTTTGTTCCTGTTTTCACTAACAGCAATAATAGATATCTCTCTAGGCAGGCCCCAGCTGGGCATCAATCAGAAGAGAGCCAAGATCAGAAAAAAATGTTTCAGACACGAATGTGAAAAGGAAAAATATTCTAGTTAGCAACAGTTTGCTGGAAAAACTTGGAAAGCTAATAAAATGTAGTATGTGTGTTGGTGGTTGTAGTGTTGATGTTACAGAGGGTGGAGTGGAGAGATTACAATTAAAAGGACAGACTACAGTCAAAAGAAAAAGCCCTTCTGAGAAGAAAAAGACAAAAAACATGCCAGAGTGAGGAATCAGGGGCAGGAAAATTATGTGTAAATGTAAGATGACTTCAACAGGCATGAACGTTTTCCACTTTTCTCTTCTTATTTTTGTTATTTGTACACAAAACAATGGATGCATTGTGTACCTAATGAAATAGTAAATAAATCATTATATGTGTTAAAAAAAAAAATCTGTAGGATTATTTTTTTCCATGTAAAATTCCCATGTAAAACCTTTAACCCCTTCATTACCGACTCCGTGATCCTGCGCGTACCAACCCCCTCCCCCCAGCACCGAGTTTTTCGAGTGCTCATAATTTCGCATAGGTAGTCTAATGTTCATTTCTATGCCCATATTTAGTCATCTAAGTATTATTTTTCATGTCTTTTGATAGATTTGGTCATGGGATGTATACTTTTTCAAATCGGAAGTTGTTATACATGATTTCCTATGACCTCGTCTGACATGAATAGCTGGAAGCAGTCCAAAGCACTAATGTTATCCCGTGAGATATCAGGATGAACACCTGAAAAATCTTCTACTAGGGCAGGAACAGTGCCAGGACGATGATCAGAAAAGGATCAGCCATGAGTGTGAAGGTGTGAGGTGAGGGGCTGGGTGGTGTCTCCTCATCGTCACCATCACTCTCATATAGGTCATCACTACTCGCCTCACTGTCATTTTCTGGCAAATATTCATCATCTGAATCACTTGTGAGGCCTTCTGATTGTGTCAGATTATCATCTGATCCTTGCAAGTCATCGTCAAGAGGGGTATAACTCTCAGAATCACTGCTGAAGGAGCACAAAGATGCCATAATGCGACGCGTGTCAAAGTCAAACACACGCGCGTACCAACCCCCTCCCCCCTGCACCGAGTTTTTCGAGCGCTTCTCATAATTTCGAGGTAGTCTAATGTTCATTTCTATGCCCATATTTAGTCATCTAAGTATTATTTTCATGTCTTTTGATAGATTTGGCTCATGGGATGTTTCAAAGTCAAACACACACACTGATGGGTGGGGCGGTTCACATCACCACCCCCCGCCACCACGGGCCAACGTCCTTGAAACACAAGGTGCCAATTAGTCAATTTGTCACTGTCGTAAATTACAACCATACAAACCGAGAAATATGGAGCCCTGGGTATCATTACTAAGCAATGAAGTACGCACGTACTTCATCGGTTCGGCAGCCGAAAGTTGACATGAAGTACTATGGTACCTCATCGGTAATGAAGGGGTTAAATTCAATTTTCTCCAAATGTGAATTTCAATGAATTACTGCCATCTGACTGAAAATATCTCACCACTATTTAGATTATTTTCTACTTTCTTTACTGTTATCACTTAGTGGAAGATTTTGATCTTATAAAATCTGAACTTTTGCTGATCTTCAGTAAAATATATACTAGCTATTGAAAATAAAGTTTCATTAAAAATGTGATATTTTTACTTAATTATTCATATTTCCAAAACTACACCATTTAGAGAAAAAAAATAAGATGGAAAGTTTCTATATACTCCATACTTTCATAAAATGTTAAGTAAAATGTTCTGCAAATATCTATATCTATAAGAAAGATATTAAAAAAAAAATTAAATAAAAATAATAAAATTTTGAAAAAAATAATAATCAGATATCAATGAAACTTGTGGCAAGCCAGTTTCTAATTATGCTCATCACTACTGTAAAAGGAGAAGTTTCTAATAACAATAATAAAAAAGTTTCTCCGAATCGAAGATACCCCCTTAATGCTTTCCTTCCCCTTCCTGAATACGTATACCATTTCCTCAGCAGCATGTCTAACACTCTTCAGTAGAACTTCTTCTTGTTCTCTGTCCTCTCATTTCTTTCCTTAGCTTCACTTCTCAGTTCTCTCTCTTTTTCCTGATTCACCACTCTCTTTATCCAAATATTGTTATATTCTACCTTATCAGCTAACTTTCCAGTCCTCAATAAAATTTCTTCTATCCCTACAAACGATTTCATTCTAACTTTTACTGAATTTTTGGTTCCCTTACTTTATTTATCAAGTCTGTATATTTCTTCAATTGCTTAATCAAGACTGTTCTTCATCTTGAACCACTGAGATAATTTCCTTAACCATCTCTTTCTCCTCCTTTTCCCTCACAAATTTCACTAGATTCTTTTTTTTTTTCCTTCTAATCCATATACAGTGGTACCTTGAGATACAAGTTGCCTGGGGTACGAGTTTTTTGAGATACGAGCTACGATTTAGTCAGCTTTTTATTTTGAGATACGAGCAAAATTTTGAGATACAAGTCATGCTTGGGGATGCTGCTGCAGGTCAGTAGCTCAGCATCAGTCCAGCCTCAGCTAAGCTAGTATCTATGTGTTTCCCGTGGATCTCATGCACTGTGATTGTTCTTCCATCATTTTCACACTATTTAATGACCTTTATTTTTGTCTAAATAAGTGCAGTTTTAATTTACATTTGCTTACGTGTGAATGCTGCCTGCATCCTTTCCCTCCTCCCTCCTCATCCTCCAACATTTGCCACCATTAGCCAAAAACATCTATCTCCAAGGTAAGAACATTAAATAAACTTTTGCTGCTATTTTATATTTTTTCGTGCATTAATAAAGTATGCATGTGTACATAACTGAAAAGGCAAAACAAATTTCTCCTTTATCCGCCTACCTCCTCCACTGACGCTTATCACAAAGGTGGGTAACAATGTAAACAAAGCTCTATGGCTGCAGCAGTGCAGCCTCTCTCTCTCTCTCTCTCTCTCTCTCTCTCTCTCTCTCTCTCTCTCTCTCCTACTTAAAATTTCATTTATTCAATGAGTAATGTTTACAGGGGCATCAACGAGCTCTTCTGTGATTATTAGAACAGCTAGTCTTCTGTGGGTGGCTATACAGTAATACTCCACTTAACGAACAGGATAGGGGGTGTCAAAGCTGTTCGTAGAGCGAAAATTCATTAAGCGGACGTAATTTTCCCATAGGAAATAATGGAAATAGGGGGGATGCATTCTGAGCTGGTCCCCAACATACCACATGGGTTAAAAAAAAATATATATATATATATATATATATATTTCTATATACGTTTGGCAGCATATTAGGCCACCGGTTTACCACTACTTTTATGATGTCATGTGAGTCATTGGAAGTTAGAGGAGCTACGTACAAATTCTCTCACATTCTCGCATTTATGTTCACAAAACAACATTTCTATTAGCTTTTTACAAACCTTAACCCCAAGAAAGGATTGTTTTGTAATGCATAAAGTGATATCTTACATGGAATACCAAAAAATAAAGCAGAGATGAGATGAGCCACAGACGAAGCAGGAGACTCTCGGTGACTCAGCAGCTTCTTTTTCTTCTTGTGACCCTTTTAGCTTGTTTTTATTTCCTTGATGGAACTGGCAATCTAGTGGGGCCTTTTTTTTTTTTTTTTGTCTTTGGCCAGTTGCCCCATCTTGCTTAAAAAGCTCTCTCTCTCTCTCTCTCTCTTTTCCTTCAGTTTTTCATGAAATTTACTATGTATCTGAACTTTATTCCTCTCATAATATTTAAAGACTGTTCTAACAAAAAATTTATCAAAATTGTCTAGACTCGTGACAGGTGCAGAAAGTCTCCTCTCCTTTGGTGACAAAAAGGCAGTCCTTTCTGGTGAAGTGTAGTCTTGTTTGGAACAGATTCTCAGCTCAGAACACTTTTCTCAGAAATAATAGTGGCTTTTGCAGTCCAAGCAATTGCTTTTGAAGGTGGGATAACAAATCCATTACAAAATCTCTCTTCAAGGAAATTCTTGCAAACATTGTAAAGCATTTACTTTTCTCTCCTATGCAGGACCCTGGCACACAAATGAGTCAGTGTTGTGGCTTCCATCTTGCTTGGTGACTGGACAGGATGATTAACGTGAGCTATGACACGTGACCTGACAAGATGAGGGACTCAAGGGGACATGCAGACCACCACAACCACATCATGGTAACATTGAAAAAAATCTCTGCCACATCACATATATATATATATATATATATATATATATATATATATATATATATATATATATATATATATATACAATAAAGTCCCGGGTTACGTCGGTCTCGAGTTATGTCAAACTCGCACTTACGTCAGTGCACTATAAGGCAAATTAAGATTTAAAAAATTGAAAAGTTCTAAATCGTAAAGCGCGGGGTTTATTGTTATTGTTGGCCGCCAGGCGTCACTAGTGGTTATGCACCACACCGCCCACCTCATGCTTGAATACAATAACACTCTACGTACCTCAGTTCCACCACACCGTCGCCCTTGGCAGGAGTGTTCCTACATCTGCGTTTGCTAACTATCTTAGTATCTTGCTCAATGGCACCAAAAAGAAAACTCCTGAGTGATAGCAGTGATGCTAAGAAAAGGAAAACCATTACGCTACAAGAAAAAGAGGACATAATTAAAAGACATGAGAAGGGAGGCAGCAGCTGTGTGTAAGGGAGTGAAGAAGAAAATGGGAAGCCCGTTACCATGACAACGGGGAGGTTGACGACCTTGAGGGCTCACGCACCTATAACAACAATAACAACTCCAGAGCCTTCGCCTGGTCCACACGACACTCGCAGCTCACTTGCACCGTCTGCGCTTGTCTGCTGATCCCAATTGCCCTTTCCTATTGCATTTCCTGCTCCGCTGCCCACGCTTCTACTCCCACCGCACTGCACTACGCTCCCAGCTGTCCGCCCTGGGCATCACAACATTCGACCTGCCTACCCTCCTGGCGGCCTCAGGCGTCCATCCCTCTGGCAACATGCAGTCCTTCGCGTTCGTGGCCCTAATCAACAACAAAAACAAGCTTGTGTTTCATATTCCTACATACTTGTAAATAATATAACAATATAACTTTTTACTTATATAACACTTCTACTCCTACCGCACTCTACAAAGCTCCCAGCTGTCCGCCCTGGGTGTCACAACATTCGACCTGCCCACCCTCCTGGCGGCCTCAGGCCGCCCCTCTCAGCAACCTGCAGTCCTTTGTCATGGCCCTAATCAATATATTCCTACATAGTTGTAAATAATATACCAATATAACAATATAACCTTTTACTTACCTGAATAACCATAAAAAATTATTGGTTGAAAACTCGATAATATGCTTTGAAAGTACAAAAACTCACGTTACATACAAAATCGACTTACGTCATGTTTCAGGAACGTAACTCTGACGTAACTCGGGACCTTACTATATATATATATATATATATATATATATATATATATATATATATATATATATATATCGTTGTTATAATACTACACATTGACACTCATTGTACTAAGTGGTTTCCATTACGATATACAGCATACATAAAATATCACCTTCAAATAGCACATCAATGGGAAATAAAAAGAGAGATGCACGTTGTTACGTTCACCGGTTAAATGGGTAAGATTGGCATCGGGGAGCCGGTGAACAATAACAATAAAAAAAAAAAACACTGCAGGTTCAACTTGTGAGGAAATGCAAAGGGGGGCACTTAAGAAGCTAATTAATAATCCAATAACAATGAAATTGACATACACATATAGATATAACATGAAACATGAAACTGACATACACATATACATATAACACATAAATAAATACAACAATAAAGAACCCAACTTAATACCTAACAATAATACTAATCCTATATGGAGGCAATGTGGAAAAAACGGGACGAGGGGAAGTGATACTTATGAGGTGTCGCAGTGGTGAAGTGCTGGGTGAGGTGGATCCCATGGTAGTCCAAGAGGCGTTATGTTCACTGGTTGAGGCCTTGACCTCGACTGACTTCCAGAAATCAGGGAGCTTGCTTAACACTTCCGCTTGAGTTGAATGGGGCCGCGTCAATCCAACTTCGGGACAGTAGCGGGGCTTCATGAGACGGTGACGTGGAAGGTTCATGAGACGGTGACGTGGAAGGGGAGGTGGAGAGGTGGCAAACGAGGTAGCAAGTGGATGTGATGGTAGTGGAGTATGTTACGGACGGGCCGTAACAACGTACAAAGATTGATTTGGCAGCATGGCTACAAGTATATGACATTACCTCTCCCATCCTTAATGAGCTCAATTGATTGAAGTGACAATAGGAAAATGTTTTTACATTTCAAAATTTTTCACAAAATTGGTATAAACTCTGATCAACCTTTGGTTAAACTACAAAAAACATGCATTTTTTTTGTTGGAATTAGATTTCTTTAAATGTCAATAGAAAACTAAATAAAAAAGTGCAAAAAAGCAAAAAAAATAAAAAAAGGGCTAGCAGTTCAACTTGGACTTTAGTCCCTGGGTTGGTCAGAGTTCGACTTATCACGAAATTCAAGTTATCAGGGTCTGAGTTATCAAGGTTTAACAGTAATGGATAAGGTGGTGAGAATGGGATTGGACAGACGTCCACGCATAGGTTCGAATCCCACCACGTACCACTTTGAAGCTATGCCATTTGTCGAGTGGTTTAAAGTTACTTACATGTCACCATGATACCCAGGTTATAGATGGTTACACCAAAGATGTGCTTGGGTAGCTGTGGACCCATGTGTGTACAGACTATCTAGTGTAACATAAATAATTGTGCTGTTTATATAGTGAAATACCAAACTGAGTCTATATTAACTCCTCTGAGAACACAGTGTGAGAGAGTTCCTGAACACACAACACTACTACCTTGTGACCGCTCATGGACAAGCAAAACGTTGACTACAACAGACATACAGTATGGAGTGACCAGCAATATAAATTTATCTGCTGATGATGCAGAACTGTTAAGAATAATTAAGACCCGAGAAGACTGTTTGCTATTGCAGGAAGACATAGACAAAATTTATGAGTAGAGTACGAAGTGGAATTTAGAATTCATTGCCAAGAAATGCCACGTAATGAAATTAGGAAAGAGTAAGAGAAGACCAATATAGAACTACTTTTTTTTTAAATACAGTAATCATCCGCATATCCGGATTATAGCAGCCAAGGCCCTGGCAGATACGTGAAATATCCAGATATGTGGAATTTCCTCTCCTAACCCCTTATAAATTGAGAAAAAACATGTACATAACCCAAATGGGTAAGAAAACAATGAATGAAAGCAAATTAAATGTATAATCTAAAACAAAAAAATGGGACGTAAGCAGTACAAGGGGTGGTGGGATGTACACCCAACAGTAAAAGCGGTGTCACACTAGCACTTTTCCGTCAACTTTCTTAAGAATGTCAACTTTTGTCGATGCACGTCGTCACACACAAGCTCGCTACCGCCTTTGTCGCGTTTGTCAACTGTAAACAAACATGGCAACCCCTTCACCCCCCAGCAAGTCATCATTATCTTTTAGTTGCTATTTTTGGAATTTATTGCTCTCTATGAGAAACTCTTCAGACAGCTTTGTCCACTCAGAAACAACAGATCAGCTCATCTTTGCCAGTTCCTACTTGGAAGTTTTGCCTTGGAGCGTCACAATCCCTGTGAGAAATGTAAACAAACAACTTAATCACTTTTCACTGCTAGGCCAGAACAATATATATAATGCAATATATATATATATATATATATATATATATATATATATATATATATATATATATATATATATATATATATATATATATATATATATATATATATATATATATATATATATATATATATATATATATATATATATATATATATATATATATATATATATATATATATATATATATATATATATATATATATATATATATATATATATATATATATATATATATATATATATATATATATATATATATATATATATATATATATATATATATATATATATATATATATATATATATATATATATATATATATATATATATATATATATAATACTCCGCTTAACAAACAGGATAGGGGGTGTCAAAGCTGTTCGTAGAGCAAAAATTTGTTAAGCAGACGTAATTTTCCCATAGGAAATACTGGAAATAGGGAGGATGCATTCTGGGCTGGTCCCCAACATACCACATGGGTTAAAAAAAGAAAATTATATATACGTTTGGCAGCATATTGGGCCACCGGTGTACCATTACTTTTATGATGTCATACGAGTCATTGGAAGTTAGAAGAGCTACACACAAATTCTCTCACATTCTTGCATTTATGTTCACAAAACATTTCTATTAGCTTTTTACAAACCTTGCCCCCAAGAAAGGATTGTTTTGTAATACATAAAGTGAAATCTTACATGGAATATAAAAAAATAAAGCAGGTGGTGTTCCCAGCAATCTCAGAGCAACCTGATTTGGCAACCTTGTCACCGTCCCTCCAAGCGTTCATGGATGCTGCAGGAGGTTGCTCTGACATTGTTAAAGAATCTCGAATCCAGCTCCAGGAGCGCTAGAGACAGAGGTGGGAAGCCAGCCAATCACAGTGAAGCTACCACGTTCAGTCCCTCACCTGGCAAATTCAAACCAAGAAAATTCGCTAAAACGAATGTGGTTATATGTTATGCAGACTTGTTGGTCTAACTTTATATAGTACGTTAAACTGGAAATTCATTAGACGAACGTTCATTAAGCGGAGTATTACTGCATATGTATGTATGTATGTATATATATATATATATATATATATATATATATATATATATATATATATATATATATATATATATATATATTGTTACGTACGCCACGGCTGCGGTTAACTGCTACAGCTCACTAGTGTGTTATTCTGGCAAAATCGCCAACTTTGTTACGGTCAGTACAGTGGGGAATATAAAACTCCACAGAGTCCCCACTACTATAACTCACAGCCGTAACCCTCAGGTTCTTTCAAGGTCGCCAACAGTGTATAACTTCCCCCACTGTAAGGGAATCTCCTCAGCAACTCCTTCTCCTCCTGTACCCAACCAAGTAGAATTTATAAATGGTAGATGCTATGTGTAACAGGGCGAGGCCTTAATACCCCCTAGAGAAACCGCCCACAAGGACAATTCCACCCACTTCTCTATGAAGTATTAATGCCTCTCCGCACGCCTTGTCCACAGACGGTGATGAATCACAGACTGGGACAAAACGCGCAGTGTATATATTACTATACTATCCTACTACGACAAGTGCTTCCTAACACCTGTCAGACTGACACCCCTAGCCTACGACTACTACAATATATGATGTGTACAGCACATCCGGTGGTGTACACACAAGTCCAGACACCACCTACGGGTGACAACAGCCATACATGGAGTCCAGATACTCGTCACAGACAAGTCTGACGGACGAGATCTACGCACCACTGGCCTGCAGTACGAAGCTTCTCAGCTTTTCACTAGCGTGCATGGCTACAACCACTACAATACAGTATACTGCTGATACTACACAAAAGATGATGGGGGCACACAGCCACCCACCAAACCCTACTGGTAACTACAGCCACCAACAGCAACAACGAGACAAAACAATAACGCGTCCCTCCGTGTCGCCACACCCGAGTGGACGAACGCACGAGAAGTGTAGCCAACTTGCCACGCTTCTCTCAGAACAACAAGCCCGTTGTTCTACAGCCACGGTCTAACAGGTAGCGAGCCAGCTACTCAAAGGAGGGCACAAACTCCCAGACCGATGACTAGTGAGTACTTCGAAAAGCCCAGCCAACACACGTCTCTCTCACTGTGCCAGACCGACAAGAGTGGTGTCTATCTCCACTGAAGGCTCACTTGGTACTATAAACAGTATACTACTGAAACTACACAACAGATGATGGGGGCACACAGCCGCCCACCAAAACACACTGGTGACCACGGCCACTAACAGCAACAACGGGACGAGGAAATAACGCGTCCCTCCGCGCCGCCACACCCGAGTGGACGAACGCAAACAGGAAATGCAGCCCCAACCGGCCACACCTTCCTCAGGACAACAAGCCCGCTGTCCTACACAGCCATGGTCTACCGAGTAACAAGCCAGCTACTCAAGGGAGGGCACAACTCCCAGACCGACGACCAGTGAGCACCTAGAGAAGTCCAGCAACACGAATCTCGACTGTGCCAGAGCCACGAGCGTCCGCGTCCACCTCAGCTGAAGACTACCCTGGTACTGAGGCGATGCTCGCAGGCACGACAAGATGGTGGAAACAAAGAGAGGGTGGTTGGCTGCACAGCGGAACAGCGACAGCCCGCGCTTGAGGCCGCCATACAATGGGCATATAATAAAATAATAAATTAAAGGGGAAACAAGGCAGTGCCCCTCAATATATATATATATATATATATATATATATATATATATATATATATATATATATATATATATATATACAGGCAACCCCCGCTTAACAAAGGTTCACACAACGAAATTTCGCTACAACAAATGTTTCCTTTTACTACCATCTGCTCGTTTAACGAACACCAAACTCACTTTAACAAAATTTTATCCAGGTAATTTTTTCCAAGTTTGAAAGCCCCGCCATATCACGCAAGCTAACAGGCTTTTGAATACACCAGCGCCTCTCGTGGACAAAACACGCATCACTCACTCCCCTAGTTCAAAACAATAACAGCGTCAGCAGCAGCTCGTCTTCCCTCGCTTAACATGCCACCAAAACACCCTGCAATGTTGCCTAGCTTTGCTAAGAAGACCAGAAAGTCTCTTACTCTCGAAGTGAAGCTGGATATTATTCACAGACACGAGAGGCGAGAAAACTAATAGCATTGCTCGCCACCATAGCTCGACTCCATTTACTGTCTACTATTTTCAAGACAGCAGACTCTATTAAGAAGGCTGGTGAGACCGTATCTTCCATGCAAGCTAAAAGAACCACCTGAACTCGTGACTCTGCAATGGATAAAATGCAAAGCCTTGTGGAAATGTGGTACATAAGTTTTGTATGTGGTACAATGATAACATAACATAACATAACATAAATAATAGGATAACAAAGGGCCACCAGGGCCCATCTAGGTTATCCTGTATCAGTCGCACAGCGACCTCGTCATCAGTACTTAAAGATACACTTACAAGTGCACAATACATTATATACTAATTCTAAATATTTGGCCCATTAACAGGGCTAAGTCCTGCAGCGAAATCCTCTACAATTTGTGGTCCCCATACATGGGGATCATGTCTTATTTAACTATAGTAAATTTCTTATAAAAACTATCATGCAGTGCTATACATAATTATAAATCTAATAAATTTAAGTGCTTATCTAATCTGTTTTTAAACATTGTCAAACTAGTGCTATTTACAACCGTCTCTGGCAATGCATTCCAGAAGTCTACCACCCTATGACTAAAGAAATATTTTCTTATATCTAACCTGCAGCCTTGTTTTCTAATCTTCCTGCCATGATTTCTAGTCCTATTTCCCTCCTCTAAGGTAAAGAAAGATCTCACATCTATGTAGTTTGTATCTGAGAACATTTTAAATAACTCTATCATATCCCTCTTATACATCTCCTCTCAAATGAAAACATGTTTAATTCCTTTAATCTATCTCTATACTCCAGGCGCTTTAATGCTGGTATCATCCTAGTTGCTCTTCTCTGAACTGCTTCTAACATGTTGATATCCTGCCTATAGTGGGGTGACCAGGCCTGTATGCAATACTCTAAATGGGGCCTAACATAGGAATTATATAAGCTACGCACCACTTCCTTACTTTTATAACTAACATTTCTATTTATAAAACCCAGGATCCTATTTGCCCTATTTCTTGCTTCTAAACATTGCTTTGAAAATTTCGTAGTCCTGTCTATCACTACTCCTAAATCCTTTCCTTCCTCTACTGCCTCTAGCCAACATCCCTCCATCTCATAGTTAAAGTTTGTGTTGTCTTTACCTAAATGCATAACCTGACACTTATCAGAATTAAACTCCATCTGTCACCTGTCTGCCCATGCTATCAGCCTGTCCAGGTCTCGTTGTATTCTGTAATTGTCCTTTTCACCCTGTACTGCACATGCTATCTTAGTATCATCTGCAAACTTTGATACTTTGCTATTAATTCCCATATCTAAATCATTAATGTACACCAAGAAAAGAAGAGGTCCTAGCACTGATCCTTGGGGTACCCCACTAACCACATCCTTCCACTCAGACATTGCCCCATTTAATACTACTCTCTGTTTCCTATCAGAAAGCCATTCACTAATCCAATCAACTAACCTACCCCCTATCCCATGTAGTCTCAATTTGTACACTAGCCTCCTATGCGGTACCTTATCAAACGCCTTGCTAAAATTTAGATATAAAACATCTATGCTATTTCCATCATCTAACTCCTTGGTAATATATTCTAAGATATCGAGCAAATTTGTAAGACAGGACCTCCCTGATCTAAAGCCATGTTGGGTATCTCTAATTAATCTATTCTCATTTAAATGCTCCCAAATACTACCCTTAATGATTTTCTCTAGTATCTTACATACTATACTAGTTAAACTGATCGGTCTATAATTATTCGCATTATCCTTCCTACCTTTTTTAAATATTGGAGTAACATTAGCTAACTTCTAGTCCTGAGGTATCTCAGCAAACCTAAGTGATCTTTCAAAGATTAACTTAAGTGCTTCAGAAATACTGTCTACACCCTCCCTAAGTACTCTGGCATGTAGCTCATCAGGACCACTAGCTTTCCTTTGTTTACATTCCACAGGTTGCCGGTTAGTGTCTTTCCCGTTTCACTCTCCCTCCTTTCATAAATTTAAGATCATCAACATTATAAAGTTACATACATACATTAGTGTACATTATAATGACTTAGTCTCAAATTAAACTGCCTAAATGTTTAACTTCTTAATCTTTACTTTCATTAAACCTTTCACTGTACTATGATGCACTTTCACTTTGTTTACTCTCAATGCAAGTTCAAGTCAGGGGTCAAACTTGTTATAATTGGTTCGCTTAACGAAAATTCGCTTAACAAACGTTTTTTTAGGAACGTAACCCGTTTGTTAAGAGGGGGTGCCTGTATATATTTACATCTACTTATCAAGATTCTATTAATTTGAGATTATAGCATAATTCCAATTAGCAAGAAAATTTATTCTATTATAAAAGTGTTGATTAGAACCCATAGATCTTAATTTGACAAAAAATTGACGCTAGAGGAAAATGGTTCATTTCATCTGACTCAAGATGACGGAAAGAGTTAACAGAAAAGTTAAAAACGACGGAAATCGTCAAAGACAACGAAAAAAGTGCTAGTGTGACGCCGCCTTAAGTGGTGGTGGGATGTACGTACACTCCTACCATGCTGGAATGACAAAGAACGCTACAAACTCAACAAATAACGCTTTCATTACTCGAGTTGTCAACGAGTGAGAGTGGAAGGGCATGAGAGTAAGTGCTGCCGCCTAGAGGGATCAAGGGATCGTTCGCGCAGCAGGTTTGAATACACTTGGGGGCAGCTCCAGATAGTAATGAATTCTGGATAGTGGCGATCTGGGTATGCGGGCAATTACTGTATTATTTATACCATGTGGGCTTTTCACGGGAATTTATGGACTAAAGGGGATACTTTTTGAGGTACCTCCAATCTCAAAGCCTATCCGCTAGGAAACCATTGTCCCGAGTGAGGAGGCCCAACCTACACTCAGTCCGTGGACAGGATTCGAACCCGTACTCTTGGAGACCTCTCAGACCCCAAAGCATGCATGGTTCCAATGTACCACAGCGAGGAACAAATAATGAAGACCAAAGATGAAAAAAATCTGGGAGTGGTTGTACAAGAAACTCTGAGTCCCAAAAATCACATAAGAAAGATATGTGGAACAACGTATAAAATGTTGACCAATATAGGGGTGGCATTTCAATACATGGATAAGGATGTGATGAAAAAAATCACAAGTATGATATATCCAAAGTTGAAATATGCAGCAGTGGTGTAATTGCCAAGCTTGAAAAAGGATATAAGAAGATTAGAACAGATTCAGAGGGCAGCTATAAAAGATGGTGCCGAAACTTAAGGACCTAACATATGAAGAAAGGCTGAAGGATATGGGACTGCCAACCTTACAAGATAGAAGAGAAAGAGGAGACCTAATACCATTGTATAAAATAGTTAATGGCATTGAGAAAGATAGATGGTGCTGGTGACAGAAGAAGCTGGAAGGACAAGAGGACATGCAAAGATTACAAAGAGAAAGTGTGTGAAGGATATTGCAAAAAAGTTTTCCACACAGAACTGTGAAAAAGTGGAAGGCATTAAATGATGAATTTGTTCAAGTACATAATGTGCATAGCTTTAAAGAAAAATTAGTTAAGTGGAGATATGGAGACAGGACACTATGAGCCCTGCTCAAACCCTGTACAATACAACTAGGTAAATACACACACACACACACACACACACACACACACACACACACACACACACACACACACACACTTCACACACATTTCACTATATGGACAAGGAAATGATGAAGAAATTGATAAGTACTAAAATAAGACCTAGATTGGAATATGCAGGAGTTGTGTGGACTCCCATAAAAGAAACACATAAGAAAATTAGAGACTACAAAAATGGCTACAAGAATGGTTCCAGAATTTAAAGGGATGGCATATGAGGAGAGACTAAAGGCAATGGATCTACCAACCTTGGAGCAGAGAAGAGAGAGAGGGGATCTGATACAAGTTTATAAATTGATTAATGGAATGGATGAAGTGGATAATGAGAAACTGATCCTGAGAGAAGAATATGACTTTAGAAGCACAAGATCGCATAGTAAGAAACTAAGGAAGGGACGATGTCTGAGAGATGTTAAAAAATTTAGTTTCCCGCAAAGATGTGTTGAGACTTGGAACAGTTTGAGTGAGGAAGTGGTGTCAGCTAAGAATGTGCATAGTTTTAAAGAAAAATTGGATAAGTGTAGATATGGAGACGGGACCACACGAGCATAAAGCCCAGGCCCTGTAAAACTACAAATAGGTAAATACAACTAGGTAACACACACACACACACACACACACACACACACACACACACACACACACACAAATATAGACCTAAAGAAGAAGGAAAGAAAGATTGGTTTAATGCAAGATGTGCTAGGGCAAAGGAGAAACAAGATGGAGCATGGAAAAGGTGGAGAAGAAACAGAAATCCAGAAAATAAGGAAAACTTCAAAACAGCAAGAAATGAATATGCTAAGGTGAGAAAGGAAGAAGAAAAGAACTATGAAAAGGACATTGTCGAAAAATGTAAGGAACAACCAAAATTGTTCTACAGATTCATAAATGGAAAAATAAGACAAAAAGAAACAATAGAAAGGTTAAAAGGAGAAAACGGAATGGTGGAAGACCCAAAAAGTATGGCAGAACTGTTAAATAGTAAATTTCATGAGGTCCTTACTAAGGAATCCAAATTTGAAAGACCACAGGGTAATAGAGACTGTCTATATGAAAGAGATTAAAGTAACCAAGCTTGAAATAAAAAGTTGATGACGGAATTGGATGAGGAAAAGGCAATGGGACGGATGAAGTCTCAGGCAGAATACTGAAAGAATGTAGGGAAGAACTAGCAAGTCCAATATACATCATAAAATGCTCAATAGAAAATGGAACAGTGCCAGTGGAGTGGAAAAGAGCTGAGGTGGTTCCCATATATAAGAGCGAAGGAAGGAAGAACCTTTAAATTACAGGCGGTATCACTAACTAGTGTAATATGCAAGATGTGTGAAAAAGTAATAAAGAAGCAATGGATCGGGTTTCTTGAAGACAACAAAATATTATCAAATAGCCAATTTGGTTTTAGAAAAGGTCGGTCATGTGTGACAAATTTATTGAGTTTCTACTCTAGAATAGTTGATAAAGTACAAGAGAGAGAGAGGGATGGGTTGACTGTATTTATTTAGATCTAAAAAAGGCTTTTGATAAAGTGCCACATGAAAGATTACTATGGAAGTTAGAGGAGAAGGGTGGCTTAAAAGGAAGCACATTGAGATGGATGAAGAATTACTTAATGGGAAGAGAAATAAGGACGATAGTTAAAGATATGAAGTCCAAGTGGAGAACAGTAGACAGCGGAGTGCCACAGGGGTCAGTATTGGCACCAATACTTTTCTCGTATATATAAATGACATGCCAGAGGAGTGAACAGCTACATAAATCTGTTTGCGGACGATGCGAAACTGTGCAGAGTCATTAAACAAAAAGAGGATTATGAAATACTACAGGAAGACTTAAACAAGATCTGGAAATGGAGCAAAAAATGGGAGATGGAATTCAATGTGGACAAAAGCCATGTCATGGAAATGGGAAAAAGTGAAAGACGACCAGTGGGAATCTATAAGATGGGAGATGAAGTAGAACTAGAAAAAGTAAAAAAGGAAAAGGACTTGGGAGTGACAATGGAAGAAAATAATCAACCAGTTAGCCATATTGATAAAATTATTTAGATCTAAAAAAGGCTTTTGATAAAGTGCCACATGAAAGATTACTATGGAAGTTAGAGGAGAAGGGTGGCTTAAAAGGAAGCACATTGAGATGGATGAAGAATTACTTAATGGGAAGAGAAATAAGGACGATAGTTAAAGATATGAAGTCCAAGTGGAGAACAGTAGACAGCGGAGTGCCACAGGGGTCAGTATTGGCACCAATACTTTTTCTCGTATATATAAATGACATGCCAGAGGGAGTGAACAGCTACATAAATCTGTTTGCGGACGATGCGAAACTGTGCAGAGTCATTAAACAAAAGAGGATTATGAAATACTACAGGAAGACTTAAACAAGATCTGGAAATGGAGCAAAAAATGGGAGATGGAATTCAATGTGGACAAAAGCCATGTCATGGAAATGGGAAAAAGTGAAAAGACCAGTGGAATCTATAAGATGGGAGATGAAGTAGAACTAGAAAAAGTAAAAAAGGAAAAGGACTTGGGAGTGACAATGGAAGAAAATAATCAACCAGTTAGCCATATTGATAAAATTTTCAGAGGCGTATAATTTGCTAAGGAATATTGGAGTAGCATTTCACTATATGGACAAGGAAATGATGAAGAAATTGATAAGTACTAAAATAAGACCTAGATTGGAATATGCAGGAGTTGTGTGGACTCCCATAAAAGAAACACATAAGAAAATTAGAGACTACAAAAATGGCTACAAGAATGGTTCCAGAATTTAAAGGGATGGCATATGAGGAGAGACTAAAGGCAATGGATCTACCAACCTTGGAGCAGAGAAGAGAGAGGGATCTGATACAAGTTTATAAATTGATTAACGGAATGGATGAAGTGGATAATGAGAAACTGATCCTGAGAGAAGAATATGACTTTAGAAGCACAAGATCGCATAGTAAGAAACTAAGGAAGGGACGATGTCTGAGAGATGTTAAAAATTTAGTTTCCAAAGATGTGTTGAGACTTGGAACAGTTTGAGTGAGGAAGTGGTATCAGCAAAGAGTGTACATAGTTTTAAAGAAAAATTGGATAAGTGTAGATATGGAGACGGGACCACACGAGCATAAAGCCCAGGCCCTGTAAAACTACAACTAGGTAAATACACACACACACACACACACATGCGAAGCTGTACAGAGTTATAAAGCAAAAAGAGGATTCTGAAATACAGCAGGAAAACCTAAATAAGATCTGGAAATGGAGTAAAAATAGGAGATGTGGACAAAAGCCATGTCATGGAAATGGGAAAGAGTGAAAGATGACCAGTGGGAATCTATAAGATGGGAGATGGAGTAGAACTGGAGAAAGTAAAAAAGGAAAAGGATTTGGGAGTGACGATGGAAGAAAATCAACTGGTAAGCCATATTGATAAAATTTTCAGAGAAACATAATTTGCTAAGGAATACTGGAATAGCATTTCTCTACATGGACAAAGAAATGATGAAAAAATTGATAAGTACAATACTTAAGAGTGACGATGGAAGAAAACAATCAACCAGTAAGCCATATTGATAGAATTTTTAGAGAAACATATAATTTGCTAAGGAATATTAGGGTAGCATTTCACTACATGGACAAAGAAATGATGAAGAAATTGATAAGTACTATAATAAGACCCAGATTGGAATATGCAGGAGTAGTGTGGACCCTTCATGAAAAGAAACACATAAGGAAATTGGAGAGGCTACAAAAAATAGCTACAAGAATGGTTCCAAAATTTGAAGGGATGACATATGAGAGACTAAAGGCTATGGATCTACCAACCCTGGAACAAAGAAGGGAGAGAGGGGATCTGATACAAGTTTATAAATTAATTAACGGAATGGATCAAGTGGATAATGAGAAACTGATCCTGAGAGAAGAATATGACATTAGAAGCACAAGATCGCATGGTAAAAAGCTGAGGAAGGGAAGATGTCTGAGAGATGTTAAAAAATATAGTTTCCTGCAAAGATGTGTTGAGACATGGAACAGTTTGAGTGAAGAAGTGGTGTCAGCAACGAGTGTGCATAGTTTTAAAGAAAAATTGGATAAGTGTAGATATGGAGACGGGGACACACGAGCATAAAGCCCAGACCCTGTTAAACTACAACTAGGTAAATACACACACACACACACACACACACACCTTACTGTGGAAGTTAGAGGAGAAGGGTGGCTTAAAAGGAAGCACATTGAGATGGATAGAAAATTATTTGAGGGGGAGAGAAATAAGGATGGTAGTTAAAGATATGAAGTCCAAGTGGAGAGCAGTAGAAAGAGGAGTGCCACAGGGGTCAGTATTGGCACCAATACTTTTCCTCATTTATATTAACGACATGCCAGAAGGAGTGAACAGCTACATAAATCTGTTTGCAGATGATACGAAACTGTGCAGAGTTATAAAGCAAAAGGAAGATTGTGAAATACTGCAAGAAGACCTAAATAAGATCTGGGAATGGAGTAAGAAGTGGGAAATGGAATTCAATGTGAACAAAAGCCATGTCATGGAAATGGGAAAGAGTGAAAGACGACCTGTGGGAATCTATAAGATGGGAGATGGAGTAGAACTGGAGAAAGTCAAAAAGGAAAAAGACTTAGGAGTGACGATGGAAGAAAACAATCAACCAGTAAGCCATATTGATAGAATTTTTAGAGAAACATATAATTTGCTAAGGAATATTGGAGTACCATTTCACTACATGGACAAAGAAATGATGAAGAAATTGATAAGTACTATAATAAGACCCAGATTGGAATATGCAGGAGTATTGTGGACCCCTCATAAAAAGAAACACATAAGAAAGTTGGAGAGGCTACAAAAAATAGCTACAAGAATGGTTCCAGAATTTGAAGGGATGACATATGAGAAGAGACTAAAGGCTTGGATAAGTGTAGATATGGACACGGAGCCACACAAGCATAAAGCCCAGGCCCTGTAAAACTACAAATAGGTAAATACAACTAGGTAAATACACCAGACGCGGTCGAGGAAGGACGCATTGGCGCTGTTCCGACAATCAGCTGATCTTCACTACGTACCTGTTTTACAGTATTTACAGTGGCCTGGGCAGGTAGTGTGGACTCATTTTTCGTGAAATCAACTGTTAAAGAATCATGAGTAAAAAAGATTCCATCAAAATGCAGATATGAGACTAGGGAAAGAATGAAAGCTGATGATAACCATGTTGGTGAGGGAGAGAGCGCATTCGAAGGTTTCGATATGGCAAATACTTCACTACTTAAGAGAGTGTTGACTATTGAACATAAACTAGATAAATTGAAAAAGGAGAGGATGGAAATGAAAGAGAATGAAGAATAGGAAAAAGAGTTTATAAAACTGACAAAAAGGATAAAAAAAAGTGGAAGAAAACGAGACTAGGCTAAGAGCGGAAAACGAAGAACTGAAAAAGGAAGTAGCTAACTACAAGAAGCAGATGGAAGAAGGACTCGGTAAAGCAGAGAAAGAAAAAGAGAAGCTGAAAGATCTAGTAAACAAGGAAGAGGAAAGAGTACAGAACACAATTAAAAAAGAAGCACAAGAATGGAGAGTCCAAGATAAGAAATATAAGGCTGATTTTCAGGAGGTGATTCAAGAACAACTAAAAGAAAAAGAAGAAAATATGACAAACAAAATGATAGGAGTTCTCAAGACAAAAGAAAATCTAGTTAGAGAAATTGCAGAAAAAAAAGAAGAGTGTAGTCGTATTTGGAATAAAAGAAAAAAATATAAAATATAGACCAAGAAGAGAAAAAGAAGAAATGAAATCAGTCAAAGACCTACTAAAAAATCTAAACGACGAAGAGGAAGTAGAAGAAATAAACAGAATGGGACCATATCAAGAAGGGAAAACGAGACCAATTAAAATACTACTAAAATCAAAAGCAGCAACAGAAGAAATATTATATAGAACAACAAAACTTAGAGAAACAGAAGGCTGCAAAGATATATATATATATATATATATATATATATATATATATATATATATATATATATATATATATATATATATATATAAAGAAAAATAGAAATGAGGAAGAAAGGAAGAGATACAATGAACTGGCAGCAGCAGTAAAGGAAAAAAAAAATAATGCAAGGTCAGAAGAGGAAAAAAAGGCATTTTTTTGGAGAATTCTAGGAGACAGGATAAGGAAATGGTATATAAACGAGAAGGAAGAGAAAAAAAGTGGAACAAGTTTAACTAAAAATGATAAAGGCAAGAGAATAAAAATGATGTATACAAACATAGACAGGGTTTTATCAAGTAAATTAGAATTAAGAGATTACATATAGAAAGAAAATCCGGATACTGTATGCCTGGCTGAAACAAAACTAAATGAGGCAATCAAAATAAACTTGGATAATAGGTATTATGTATGGAGAAGAGACAGAGGGGGTAAAAGAGAAGGAGGAGTCATGATAATGTTAAGGAAGGAGATAGTGATCAATCAAGTGGAATGTGGGGAAGGAAAAGTAGATGTACTGTATGTTAAGATGCATATTAATAAAAGTTAACAATCATTGTAACATATGTGCCACCACAAACAAATTCATGGACCAATCAAGAATATAAAGACATGATAGATGACACAATAAGGAGTCTAATGAGAATCGTTAGAGAAAGGAGAAAAGTGATATTAGTAGGAGACTTCAACTGTAAAGAAGTGGACTGGGAAAACTATGAAAGTGGTATGGGGGAGGAAGCCTCGAGAGAAAGATTCCTGAACCTAATGATAGACAATATGATGGACCAGAGAGTAAAGGAATGCACAAGATTCAGAGGAAACAACGAGCCGGCGATATTGGACCTAATTTTTACAAGGGGTATACAAATGAATGATGATATAAGATATGTGCCCATTGGGAAAGAGTGACCATGTAATATTAGAAATGGATATAGAAGAGGGAAAGGAAGATAGAGCCGATTCATACTAAGGAGACCGATTAAATTACAGAAAGGCTGATATTGAGAATCTCAAGAACTATTTTAAAAACGTAAACTGGGAGGAGATGGAAAACTCAGAGATGATGCAAGAGAAGTATAACTTATTTTTGGAAATATACAAAAAAGGAGTCAGGAAATAAGTCCCGAAATATAGACCTAAAGAAGGAAAGAAAGATTGGTTTAATGCAAGATGTGCTACGGCAAAGGAGAAAAGAGATGGAGCATGGAAAAGGTGGAGGAAAAATAGAAATCCAATAAATAAGGAAAACTTCAAGGCAGCGAGAAATTAATATATTAAGGTGAGGAAGGAAGAGGAAAAGAACTTTGAAAAGGACATTGTTGAAAAATGTAAGGCGCAACCAAAATTGTTCTACAGATTCATAAATGGAAAAATTAGGCATAAAGAAACAATAGAAAGGTTAAAAGGAGAGAACGGGATAGTGGAAGACCCAAAAAGTATGGCAGAACTATTAAATAATAAATTCCAGGAGGTCTTTACTAAGGAATCAAAATTTGAAAGGCCACAGGGTAATAGAGAGACAATCTATATGAAAGAGATTAAAGTAACCAAGCTTGAAATAAAAGAGTTAATGAAGGAACTGGATGAAGGGAAGGCAATGGGACCGGATGAAGTCTCAGGCAGAATACTGAAAGAATGTAGGGAAGAACTAGCAAGTCCTATATACAACATCATAAAATGCTCAATAGAAAATGGAACAGTACCAGTAGAATGGAAAAGAGCTGAGGTAGTTCCCATATATAAGAGCGCAAGGAAGGAAGAACCTTTAAATTACAGACCGGTATCACTAACTAGTGTAATATGCAAGATGTGTGAAAGAATAATAAAGAAACAATGGATCAAGTTCCTTGAAGACAACAAATTAATATCAAATAGCCAATTTGGTTTTAGGAAAAGACGGTCTTGTGTAACTAATTTACTGAGTTTCTATTCTAGAATAGTTGATAGAGTACAAGAGAGAGAGGGATGGGTTGACTGTATTTATTTGGATTTAAAAAAGGCGTTTGACAAAGTGCCACATGCAAGATTAATATGGAAGTTAGAGAAGGGTGGCTTAAAAGGAAGCACATTGAGATGGATAGAAAATTATTGGAGGAGGAGAGAAATAAGGATGGTAGTTAAAGATATGAAGTCCAAGTGGAGAGCAGTAGAAAGCGGAGTGCCACAGGGGTCAGTATTGGCACCAATACTTTTCCTCATTTATATTAACGACATGCCAGAAGGAGTGAACAGCTACATAAATCTGTTTGCAGATGATACGAAACTGTGCAGAGTTATAAAGCAAAATGAGGATTATGAAATACTGCAAGAAGACCTAAATAAGATCTGGGAATGGAGTAAAAAGTGGGAAATGGAATTCAGTGTGAACAAAAGCCATGTCATGGAAATGGGAAAGAGTGAAAGACGACCTGTGGGAATCTATAAGATGGGAGATGAAGTAGAACTGGAAAAAGTTAAAAAGGAAAAGGACTTAGGAGTGACGATGGAAGAAAACAATCAACCAGTAAGCCATATTGATAGAATTTTTAGAGAAACATATAATTTGCAAAGGAATATTGGAATAGCATTTCACTACATGGACAAAGAAATGATGAAGAAATTGATAAGTACTATAATAAAACCCAGATTGGAATATGCAGTAGTGTGGACCCCTCATAAAAAGAAACACATACGGAAATTGGAGAAACTACAAAAAATGGCTACAAGAATGATTCCAGAATTTGAAGGGATGACATATGAGGAGAGACTAAAGGCTATAGATCTACCAACATTGACTAAAGGCTATAGATCTACCAACATTGTAACAGAGAAGGGAGAGAGTGGATCTCATACAAGTCTATAAATTGATCAACGGAATGGACCAAGTGGACAATGAGTATCTGATCCTGAGAGAAGAATATGCAAGTCAAAGCACAAGATCGCATAGTAAGAAGCTGAGGAAGGGAAGATGTCTAAGAGATATTAAAAAGTATAGTTTCCCACAAAGATGTGTTGAGACGTGGAACAGTTTGAATGAAGAAGTGGTTTCAGCAACGAGTGTGCATAGTTTTAAAGAAAAATTGGATAAGTGTAGATATGGAGACAGGGCCACACGAGCATAAAGCCCAGGCCCTGTAAAACTACAACTAGGTAAATACAATTAGGTAAATACACACACACACATCACAAGCATGATACGTCCAAAGCTGGAATATGCAGCAATGGTGTGGTCTCCAAGCTCTAAAAAGGATAAAGAAGATTAAAAAAGATACAGAAGATTGCAACAAAGATGGTGCTGGAACTAAAAGACCTAACATATGAAGAACCAACTGAAGGAAATAGGACTACCACCCTTATAAGATAGATGAGAACAAGGAGACCTAATAACAATATACAAGATAGTCAATGGCATTGAAAAGATAGACAAGGAAGACCTAGTGCTGATGGCAGAAGATAGGACAAGAGGACATGTAAAGAAGATCAGGATGAGGCAGTGTGTGAAGGATATTGGAAAATATAGTTTTCCACAGAGAATGGTGGAGAAGTGAAATGCATTGAATAATGAAGTTGTTACAGCACATAATGTGCATAACTTTAAGGAAAAATTAGACAAATGGAGGCACGGAGACAGGACACTATGAGCCCCACTCAAACCCTGTACAATACAACTAGGTAAATACAACTAGGTAAATACACACACACAAAGAGAGAGAGAGAGAGAGAGAGAGAGAGAGAGAGAGAGAGAGAGAGAGAGAGAGAGAGAGAGAGAGAGAGATGCAGATCTTAATATTCACTTCACAACCCCACCTGAATAAGACCTCATTAGGAAAAATAAATTCTATTTTTATGTTATTTAATCTAATTTTCCTAATATAGATAAAAACATCAACCAATAATTATAGCTTGATGAACTGCCACTAAAACAACTTAAATGTTATTGAGAGAGAAGAGAAACATGGTCTACATTAAGTGGGCCTTAATTATTCCCTTTTACACAGAGAGAGAGAGAGAGAGAGAGAGAGAGAGAGAGAGAGAGAGAGAGAGAGAGAGAGAGAGAAATAAACACCTTCAGAGCTGTCACTCGTTTCGCCAGCAATCCATTTATTTTGATCAGGTTTGTAGTCATTGGCTCATTCCATGATGGTCTGTGGATGGTGGGAAGGAGTGTGGGTAATGTGGACATATTATATACATAACCACCAACTTTTTTGTTTTATTCATTTATTCATATATTTTTATTCTACATGGTTTAACAAGATTCCAAAACTTAATATATACAGCAAGATATTCTGCAACCTTAATAATTATAGCTGTAATTACCATAGGAAAATTGGATAAGCTTATCCCATATTCCCCAATAAGTAAATATAACCTATCCCAACCTACCCAAATAAGAAATGTTGCATTGGCAAGGATTAGTTTAATGAGGATATGGCCATCACAAGAACAGCAGGGCCACATACCTCTTTTTATATTTACCAACCTTTTAACCTTCTTTTCCTTTGTTTGCTTAACAAACTTTCAGGAGTTAATATATATGGTTATTTATTTCCTCTTTCACCATAATTAACATGGCTTTTCTCACCCTTCTCATAATGTACACTCATAGGGGAAAGTTTGGGCATAAAATTACAGACTGCCCAAACTTTTCACTAAACTCAAAACATGAAAAATATCTAATCTGAGACCAAACTTTTTGTTATTCTTCAATGGTATGGTTTGTAACATTATTTAGCAGAGACAATATGCACAACTTGGCAACTCTGTTGAGTCGCTCCCAGGCACGGGTGGTGTCAGTATGCAAGCATTTATCATGTGGATTGCAAGTTTTTTTGTGGTGGTCTTTGTGTTTTTGCCTCAATATCTCTGAAATGGGAGATGGTAAAGAGCTGGGAAGAGACACAATTGTTACTATTATAACCTTCTATAAGAAGGGCTATAATTGTAAAGATATAGCCACTTGTGTGGGAATAGAGTGTGGCAAGTTCAAAAGTAGACAACGAAATTTTGAGACTGGGGAGGTGACACCGTTCCTATCCCAAAGCTTCGCTCTGGTCGGCCAAGGAAGATATCAAATCATACTTCTAAGGTCATTAGGAAGCAGTTGGATAAAAATCCAACACTCACAGCTAGAAAACTGAAGGAAAGTAATCCTTCACTGCTTCAGGATGTGTCTGTAGGATGTATCTCTCACCATTTACTTAAAGATTCACAATATCGTAGTTGTTGTGCCAAAGTTCTTCCCTTGCTAAGTGCGAAAAACATGCGTGATCACATAGCTTTTTGTAAGAAATATAGGGATTGGACCCCCAGAAGACTGGGATCAAGTCTTGTGGTGACAAGTCAACGTTTGTGGTGTCGTCGCGCTGTAGTTCCAAGCATGTGAGGCGCCCCAGGGGGTTTGACCCCAATGACCACGCTATACAGCTAAAGTGGTAAAGCATGCTCCAACTGTTATGGTGTGGGGTTACTTTGCATTTGGTGGAGTTGGCACTTTAGTGTTTCTTGAAAAAATGAGAGTATAAATCAGCAGTCATTTCAAATTATTGTGTGATAACCTGCCTGAAAGTTTTGAAAAGTATAACACTAGTTGGTTTGTGCACAACGGAGCTCCTGCTCACACAAGTTGGTCTGTTACCCAGTGGTTAGAGGACTGTGGTGTAAACTACTTCAAAAAGTGTCCTGGGAATCCACCAGACCTGAATCCCATAGAACACGTGTGGCATTTCATTAAAAACAGCTTCAGGATCGTGACTCTTTGACTGTAGCAAAACTAAAAATAGAAATACATGATATTTGGGATACTATTATTCCCAATCATGTAAAAATAACTGGCAAGAAGCATCCCAGCACATTTGGTGAAGGTCATCAAGTTTAAAGGAAAATTGCTTGGCAAATAAGGTATGTCATGTACCATTTAAATGTTTACTATATTTAAAGGTCATAATTGTTTACGTCTTGCACCCAAACTTATCGCTATAACTGTAGAACTTCTTATTCTGAGCAATTTAAACCCATACATACCCATAAC
The DNA here is from genome assembly GCF_017591435.1 of Portunus trituberculatus. NCBI lineage: Eukaryota > Metazoa > Arthropoda > Malacostraca > Decapoda > Portunidae > Portunus > Portunus trituberculatus. The sequence continues at coordinate 29,717,387 of NC_059304.1, forward strand.
AAATTGTTCAAAACGCTGACAACAATCTTTGAAGACTTACCATTTTTGAGGAAGAACAAGCTAACACATTGCTACCCTGCACGTATGATGGACTGACTGAGGAATGCTGCTAGGCGTGTTCGTTCATTTGTGTGTATTGTCACACTACTTGTGTACATGTGAAATCAATCAGTTAGGTATTAGTTCTTCTGCTTGAATATGCAGCCACTGACCAATAAAACTAATACATAATAAATCTAGCTTATCAGAATGCTTTGTGGAAAGAAGCAACTCGATTTGAATCAGTCTATGGAAGATGTCTGTCCAGGCAGGATGTCGCCTTGATTATTTTCATTGTATCACCAGATTCTATGAAGAAAGTTTAGGTAACAACTTCACGTTAATTTCTTAGTGTTGCTACTCAGGTAAGGCTAATTTGCTTTGGACAGATCAGTTTCACTAGGTTAGACAAAATTAATTTGTCCTTAGGAAGATGTCTCATGTGTGTGTTGCCTCAACTAGATTATGTTAGATTAAAATAAGGGTCAGGTTACTTTTGGTTAAATAGATTAATTTCGTTAGGTTGGCATAGCCAGCGGTGAGCAGCAGTGGGGGCAAATACTCTCCAAGCAATAACAGTCCAAATTTTTGTACTGTTACTTTTGTGGCACTTTGTGATAACAAAACTATTTTCTTCTGATATATTTCGGTTTGTCTAGATTTTTTTTTTTTTTTTTTTTTTTTGTCATTGCAACACTGTACTTTTGGAGGGAAGATACCATGTTTTTTTAGGGAAGGAGGGAATATAAAAAGTACTGATTTGCAACCAAAATTAAGTGCAGATTAATTTTAAACAGGTTGAAAACTACCAGAAAATAATAATTGTTTCGTTCATAAGTTAGGCAATGGTGAGAGTAAAAATTTACTTATATATATTGCATGATATTTCTACAACCTTTACTCTATCTGACATGTAAGTATTAGCCTAGAGGGAAGAGACAATGGTTACCTCCATATCGTCCAACCTCATATCTAGATAAAGTATTATCAGGTCTGACAATATATGTAAATTGTTATGCAAAAATGAAGTTAGGCACGAATAGAAAATATACATACTCTAGATGGTAAAGATCTATAATGTCTATTAGTCTGATTTTTTTTTCTTTTTACCTTCAAAAAGTATAATCTTCTACTCCTTGAAGTTCATGTAGAGACAGAGATGGCAGCATAATTACAGCAGCAGAGGAGGGATGAGAGAGGCTATCTCACAATGGCTGGCCTGCTTACAGCCTTATGTCGCCAACCACATTACACCAACGCAGCAGCCTCGCCTGCCACTAAGCTCACTCACCCAAACATACACACACTAATCACAAAGATACACATTAACGTTTCTGAGGCTTAATTTGCGCTTGCTTCTCGCTAATCCTCACGAATTACTTGGAGGAAAAATTCAATAACAAACATAAGTTGTCGGCTATATTACCGGATCGTGTTGTAGAGATAGCTGCTTATCATCCTCACATACCCAACGAAATTTTGACAGTGAAATGTTTCTTGCAAACATTGGCCTTTTGTTTAAGAAACTTCAATAAAAAATGCTAACAAAATAATGGCTTTAAAAGCAATAACAAAATTTAAACTCACAAATATACAAACACCACCAACAATAGTGAGTGGTGATGAAGGTCATGACGTATTGTAATGACGTCATATGTCACTGTCATGAGATACACGTGACAATTTTTTTTTTTTTTTTTTTTTTACGCTATGGTCTATAGCACCTGTAGGTATACTTAGAGTATGTATAGTAAGCGCTATTCAGCTTCCACCCATTGGTGGCACAGGCAATTTTATTTATAGTGGTACCCATATTAGGCCCTATATCACCACCCAATCAAGCGCATCTTTCGTGTAACCACTTAGGTCTTAGAACCCAGAGTTTTTCGGAACTATAGGGATTGATGCCATGCTTTGCGTCTAGATAAAGGGACGTACATGTACATGTGTAGGGGTCGTGACGCATAGTGAGTTATGAACCTGATACTTGAGTAATATAAGGGATGGCTAACTGCTTTTCCTCAATAATGACAGTACTGAATAACTGCAGGGGGAAATTTTTTGCAGTTTGAAATTAGGCTGTACTTTTTGGATGGTATTGTTTGTTGGCGGACAAAGGTTTATAGTCGGGTCAATATATGAAAAATATGGGCTGTACCCCCAACAAATTGGAACAAAGGGATTTTTTTGTTTTAACCCCTTCGGCACCGGGACGTATTTTCATCTATAGTTTTAAGTGTGATTAGACGATTGCATTGACATTATGAAGGGTCTATGGAGGTCAGAGGTTTAATGGCCAGAGTCTTCACTATTTCAATCACCACGTGAGTTTGTAAAGCTGTATAAAATCATTCAAATAATAACCAGAATGAGTACGGAAATGTGTAATGGTACTGAAGGGGTTAAAGGCATCAGTAGGTCATATTGATTGATTGATTGATAAATTTATAGTTGAATTAATAAATAATTACAACAAAGGAGGATGGGCCTAGCCACCCACCCCCTGGGCAAAGACTTAAGGTTAAATTATCACAAAAATAACTCTGGACAGTATACACAACAAGAATACAAGTATTTCAATAAATAAATACACATATTGCACACTTTATTACCTAAGACATCCTGCAGTCTGGGAGCAAACTGAAGATATTCCCTGAGTATTTCCTTGAGGGTGGCAGAGTCTAGGAGATGGTCAATGAGGCTGTACAAGTCATGCTGACCTTGTGGCCTAAATTTAGCAATGAGAGGACATTCCATGATATAGTGACGCAGAGTGTGTCCCCTTGGTGCAGCACACAGCACACACCAGGAGAAGGACTGACTTCCCAAAAGTATTTGCAGCCTAATCTGAGCCTCATTGCCACCCTGTCATGTGATGCAGTATGTCTCCCGTAGGTGTAAGCACAGTTCTGGGAGACACGTGCATACTGTAGTGAAGACTAGTGCTACTGCCCCTATGGCAACAAAGCTCCAACTGATCACTAATGCTACTTTGTACAAAGTCCTTAATGCTACTCTTAACATAACCCAGAGTGTACTCAGTGCCAGGGTTCACTGTGTCATCTTGTAGGGCACACTGAGCAAGGTGGTCTGCTTTTTCATTTAGTGGGATACCCACATGAGAGGGTATCCAGATGAAAAGGACCGTGGCACCAGCACCTTCAAAGGCGTGGATGAGATCAAAACACTTATTAACTAGGTCACAGTCCATGGGGGAGGTGGATTGAAGGGCCTACAATACAGCCTGACTGTCAATAAAGAAATATACATTCTTATGGAGAGGCGCCACAATGTGGAGCGCCTCCAGAACAGCATACAGTTCTGCTCTAGTGGAAGACATGGGTGCAGGGAGCCACCTGGAAACCTCAGTGTCAGTGTAGAGACTGGCAGAGATGTAGTCACGGATGAACAGCCCACATCCAGACCTGCTGCCATTGACTGACCCATCACAATGAACATGAATAGCCTGAAAGTGTGGGTACTTGGACAATTTAGTCATGAACATGTCTTGCAGCACATGAGGGAGCCAGTCCCTCTTGGGGTGATGCAGTGAGTGAATATCAACACTGACACGGTGAGGGTTCCAGGCGGGTTGCAGCGGTGACATAACAACGTTAATACAAGCCTCGACTACACCTACACTTGTCAGTACTCCCAAGATCTTCCTGAGGTATGGTGTAGGAGTGCGAGGATCATGATACAGGGGGGTCAGTGATCCCTTTAGAGAGTCAGAGCCCGTGCATAGCATCCGACTAATTGTGCGACAAGTAATTTCCTGTACCCTACACATAATACTCGGCAGGTGCAGTTCAGCTCTGAGGACTTCAATCCGTGCAGTCCTGGGGCATCCCAAGATTATCCGCATGGCTTCATTCTGTACAAGCTCCAGGGGACGGGGTTGAGTGGCACTAAACTGTATTAAAACAGGGGCAGCATAATCAATAAGGGACCGTATGACAGATATATAGAACATTATTAGGACTGGAATGCTCGCCCCCAGGCCCCTTTTTGGCTAGCAGCCGAAGTGGTGCTAGCCGTGGCAGACAGAGGTCTCGAACATAGTGGACGGCTTGAAGAGACTTCCTAAAGCTCATCTGAACACCCAGGTACTTGTGTATATGAACTCTAGGGATGGGGATGTTATTTACAGTGGGCAGCCGAGAGACCTTCCCTTTAGCTTGAAATTTTTTTTTACATTCATTAATCACTAGTCCCATTTGGACACACAACACTGCCAGTTGTGACAAAGCAACCTTGAGAATCCTGGGTGTGGGGCATTGGAGGAGTATGTCATCAGCATAGATGAAGACCTGGGTGCCCTGCGGAAAGGAACAGCACGCAATTTTGTCCATTAAAACACTGAAAAGCATTGGACTAAAGACTCCACCCTGTGGTGTTCCAAGCTCAAAAACTTCCTCAGAGGAGACTGCACCTTGAAACCAAACCTGTGCTGTTCTATTGTACAAATAGTCCCTGATCCATCCTAATACTCTACCTTTGACACCTTTGAGAATGAGTTCCTCCATAATAACATCTTTGTTGGCCCTGTCAAAGGCATCCTTGAGATCAACGAAAGCTCTGCAGGTAGCATCCTTATTTATAAGACACTCAACAAAACAATGACTAGTAGAGTGACCTTTTAGGAAGCCATGTACATTGCCTGAGAGTACATGGCCCACCTTGTATATAAGCCTGTTCAATATTACCCATTCCATCATCTTCCACAGACAGCTGGTGAGAGAAATAGGGCGAAAAGTGCCATCACCTCTGGGTATTGGGATGACGATGGCTGTTTTCCAAGAGCGGGGAAGCTTGCCTGCAGTGAAAGACATGTTAAATAAATCCAAGATAGGGTTGTCTACCTTTACCTCCAGGAGAGCATTGAGGATATCATAGGTGATGCCATCCTTGCCAGGAGCTGTTGACTTGCCCAACTTGACTGTCGAGAGGAGTTCGTCATGCATGATAGGCACACAGGTGTCGTCTAACAGAGGAACACTGTGGCAAAGCAACTCCATCCTTTGTGGTCTTTGCTGATCAAGCGCCTCCTGGTGTTCCACAGGAAGGCCAGAGAAGGACGAGGCTTCCTTCCACTGCAAGATGAGTTCTCGTGCCCTGCCTGCAGGATCAGGGTCACACACCTGCCGTCTGGACTTGCTCCGGACGCTGTTGACATGGTGCCACACCTCCCGGAGGGACCGGGTCCTGCGCACCTTGTCCAGGAAGGAGACCCAGTACTTCTTCCTTTTCTGCTGCCGCAGATCCGTGAGGTGTCGAGCCACGGTAACCATGGCATCCCGTGACTCTGTGTCTGCTGGGTTGAGCTGCCAACGTCTCTGGTAGGCAGCGAGCATCTGTTGGCAGTTCAGTATGACAGGGTCGGTAGCATAAGTCCAGCGGCGTGGAGCATGGGCCTTTGCTGGAACCCTTGGAGTCGCGATGAATCCCTCGATGGTGTGCAGGAGTCCGTCGTACAGTGCCTCTGCATCAGCAAAGGAGCCCTTCACGGCAGCATACCATGCCACCACATGGACGACGAGGTCCGTCATCCTGGATGGTGGCACCGTCAAGCGCTTCCTGGGCACTGCCGGGGCGGACTGCACTGGGAGGGTCGTCTCTAGGGCGATGTGGTCGCTCAGCAATGACCTGACAAGATAAGTTTGGGCAGTATACGTTGGCATATTGATGAGGGCTACATAATCAAGTCTGTCTCCTTGAACATGTGTGGGTGTGTGGTCCCCAGTAAGTACAGCTGTATCTGTGGTGTCAAGGAAAGCATTCCAGCGCACACCATTGGCATTGATGGTGAGGTGGCTTCCTAGTTCCTTATGCCTGGCATTAAGGTCACCCATGATAACACTGTGCTCTTCAAGAACATACTCAGGAAAATTTGCAATATTAAGGGCACCAGCATGAATGTACATGTTTACAAAGTAAATAATTTCACCCACAGTGTGTAAGCAAACAGTAATAAATTCAATACCCTCCGTGACCCCCATTTCCATGAAGTTAACCGGAATCCCATGTTTAATGTAAGTGGCCATCCCCCGACTACTGCCGTCACCACAACAGCTCAGGCACCCTTGGCCCTACCTCCTGTAAGGCAATAATGTCAGGCTTATGGAGAAGGACATGAGAGTGTAAGTCAGTGAAACGGGCATGTAGACCATTGACATTCCATGTTAGGGTGCGGAAAGTCTTACCGTTCATCGCGATGGTGTTGCATCTGTGTTTTCAGGCCATCCACTTCCTGTGTCAGGCGAGACATCTGCTCCATCAGCATCTGCATGGCTGCCATCAGATGTTCCTGGTCTGGCTCAGGGCTGGCAGTCTTCGGATTTCCCTGGTCTGGCTCGGAGCTGGCAGTCTTCAAATGTCCCTGGTCTGGCTCGGGGCTGGTAGTCTTCAGGCAGGAGATTCACCTCAGTGGGCACCTTGCCTGTCACCACTCCCAACAGTTGGGGCCTTGCCATCTGCCCCACCATCCTCCTCTTCAGCCCATGGAATCCAGCTGGTACCTCTATCAGGTTGACATTGATGTGGGTCGCCACTCCATGGATAATAACAGGGTGAGTGCCATCGTCGCCAGGGCACTCCATAACCAGGCCCAGAAAGCCCTCACTCAACAGGGTGGCGTAAAAGGAGGAGTCAATACTGACCGTTATATAGGACTGGTTCCGCCCCTCCTTGTACAGTGGCTGCAGGTCTGGATGTTGTTTCAGCAGGGCAGCAAACCAGCTGAAAAGCTCACTGCCTGTCTTCCCATGGCCAACAGGGAAGAACAGACGACGCCTTTGTTTACGGTCCGAGGTGGCCGGGGTAGGTTCATCTCGACAGGGAATCTTGTCAGCAGCAGCATTTCCCTGGTGTTTTTCCTTGCCAGATGATGCAGGACGAGGCTCCTCAACAATCTCCATGTCCTCTAGGGCTGCTACGCCTACCTCCACCTCAACAGTGCCTGCAACGAGCATAGTCCTTTTTGCTGGGCCCACGTGGGAAGCAGCAGGCTTTGTGGCGGGAGGCACCACCAAACCCAGACACGGACGCTTATTTTCTGTCTTCTGGCTTGTTTCTGGCTGGCAAAACAGGCCTAGACCTCCCTCAGGAGCCACTGAGTAGGCGTGTTCACTCCAAATCACTTCTGATTTTCTCTTGTAGGGGCTGCAACTCATGTATACACGGAGTAATAATTTTGACGTCCTTCCGACTCAGCGGAGAGGACGCAACTGCAGTAGGTCATAGTCAGCTCCAGAAAAAAAAAGTCTCCCGAAATCGGACCACGGGAACATGGTTAAGTAGCATAATAAAGTCAAGGACGTGTTGTGTGTGCGCTGCGCTTTTTGGCTGTGGTTTTATAGTTAGCGAGTGGTGTTTGTGCTTGGTGTCTGTGTGTGGTGCTTTTGAGTGTTAGTGAAGTGAAAGTGTGTACTGCAAGTGTTAGATTAGAGTGAAATAGTGGTTAGAATCAGTGTTTGTGAGTTAAAAGTATTTTGTAGAGCGAGGAGACTAGGCTTGTAACCGTCAAGTTGACCTTGAAAGAGGATTAGTTGACCTCACTTAGGCCCCCACCACCGCGGTTCCCCACCCGCCGTCACCAAGTATTTTTATTTGTTTGTGAGTTAACAGATTGTAAATTAGTATGGCGGTAGCTACTGAGGTATATCAGAGTGTGATTGAGTGCGTGAAAGAGAGTGTTGAGGTGGGATTGGGAGAGTTTGTTGTGTGTGAGATGTGTGGGCATGACAGGAAGGTCGTTGACTTTTCTGAGTGTATGGTGTGTAGGCTCAAGAGCGAGAATTTAGTTCTTTCTCTTGAGCACCGAGAATTGCGAGAGGAAATCAGAAAGCTAAGTGAGGGGAAAAGTGCGAACGAAGTTCTCATCTTTGAGTTGAAGGAGGAGGTTAAGAGGCTTGGGGAGGCAGTGGAAAAAATTAGGCAGGAGATCAGTGTTAGGCCGAAGGTTGGACCTTCTGAGGGCGACAGGGTGGCTTGGCCCTCTGTCGGGAAGAGCAGAGTGGGGAAGAGGGAGCAGGCGAGCCAGACTGGGAAAGATAGTAGTCAGGATGGGCAGAGATGGCAGGTTGCGAGGGAAGGAAAGCGGAGGCAGTTAGGGAGGATAGGACTAAACCTGTTGAGTGTGAAAATAGGTTCGGTTTGTTGGAGGGGAGGGGAGAGTGAGAGTGGAGTGAATGAAGTGGTTGTGGTGAGTGAAAGGAGAAAGAAGGGGTAGAGGAGAGGAGGAGGATGGTTGTGCCTAGCACACCTCAGGTGTGTGTGGTGGGTGACTCTCAGGTTAGGTATTTAGATAGCACTTTCTGTGGGAAAGACAGGGATAGGAGGACGAACGTGTGTATGCCTGGTGCAGGTGTGAAGGCAGTGAGTGAGGAGGTGCAGAAGAGGGTTGGGGGATGGAGAGGAGGGTGTAGTAGTTTTGCACGTAGGTGGGAACGATGTCAGAGCAGGTGGGTCGGAGGAGTTAGTGGCAAGATTTCGGGAAATGTTAGGCAAGATAAGGGAGAGTGGTAGGAGGTGTGTAGTGTCAGGAATCTTGCCTCGTGTGTATGTTAGCAGGAATGGTTGTCTAGAGCCATTGGTGTGAATGATCGGGTAAAAGGGATGTGTAAGGATGTGGGTGTCAGCTTTGTGGATGTATGGGATAGGTTCTATGGGCGAAGGGATTTGTATGCTAGGGATGGTGTGCATCTGAGTAGGAAGGGTGTGGATGTGCTGAGTGGATGTCTGGAGGGGAGTTGGGATGGAGTGTAGGGGTGAGGTAGCAAATGCATTCCAGAAGAAAGATGCTAGACATAAATTAGATAGGATAAACAGAGATAGTGAAAAGATTAGGAAAGATTTCCAGGTGCAAATAGGAGAGAATAAGATTAGGATTCCAAATAAGGAGACAGCATCTAGGAAGGTAGCAGGACTTAAATGTTTTTATGTAAATGCCAGGAGTCTTAGGAACAAGAAGGACGAGTTATCTAGTTATATAGTTGAGGAGGACTTAGATGTTGTATGTGTCACAGAGGCATGGGTAAATGAGGAAAAGTTTAGGAAAATAGGAAAGAATATGAAGTAGATGGATACATTATGTATTTACACCAGAGAATTGGTAGGATAGGTGGAGGAGTAGTTATTTATGTAAAAAATCCTTCATTTCCAGTCAGGTTAATGGTATTAAGGTAGATAACAGAGTAGAGTCCTTATGGCTGGATGTTAGAGTAAACAAAAGTAAGGTTATTAGAGTAGGAGCTTTTATAGACCACCTAACCAGTCAGCAGATGTAGACAACCTTATGGTAGATGAGATAAATAGGGGTGTACTAGTCAGACAATTATCTTAGGGATTTTAATCTTAAGTCAGTAAACTGGGAGAGGATGGTAGGAGATGCTAGTGAAAATAAGTTTATGGAAAGTTTTCAGGATAACTATTTAGTGCAGATGGTAGATAAACCTACTAGGGGGAGGAAGGTTTTAGACATAGTACTAACAAATATTGAGCATTGTTTAAAGGAAGTTGAGGTAGGAGAGACTTTAGCAAACAGTGACCATCATATAATTAGATTTATCATTAATTCCAGTAGGGATAATATAGTGAATAAGACTAGAGTCCCAAACTATCAGAAAGGCAATTATGGTAGGTTACGTCAGTTATTAGGAGAGGTAAACTGGGAAGATAGTTTTGGAAATAAAACTGCACAGGAGATGTGGGATATTTTTAAGGTTGTAGTAAAGGGTATAGTGATGCAGTGTATCCCTTACAAAGATATAAGGCAGAGAAACAGGAAGCCATTATGGTGGACTCATGAGATAGGTAGCCAGATCAGAGAGAAGAAGAGGGCATACAGAGAGTTGCAGAAAAGTGGGAAGATGTAGATTTGATTAGGTACAGACAGGTCAGAGATGATTTGAGTAAGGTTATAAAAAAAGTAAAAGGCAGGCAGAGATAAAACTAGCTAGAGCTGGGAGTAAAGATCCCAAAAATTATATAGTTATTACAAGGTCAGTGATAAAAGAAATAAGGATAGGATTGGACCACTCAGAAAAGATGGTGTAGTAGTGGATCAAAATGAAGACATAGTAGAATTATTGAATGAACAATTTTCTTCAGTATTTACTAGGAAAGAATAGGAAATCCTGTTACAAACAGTGCGACGAGTAGTTTAAGAGCTTTAGAAAATATTGATATAAAACCGGGAATTATTAGGAAATTTATTCTTGAACTAGACGATAGGAAAGCTAGTGGTCCTGATGAGCTACATGCCAGAGTACTTAGGGAGGGTGTAGACAGTATTTCTGAAGCACTTAAGTTAATCTTTGAAAGATCACTTAGGTTTGCTGAGATACCTCAGGACTGGAAGTTAGCTAATGTTACTCCAATATTTAAAAAGGTAGGAAGGATGATGCGAATAATTATAGACCGATCAGTTTAACTAGTATAGTATGTAAGATACTAGAGAAAATCATTAAGGGTAGTATTTGGGAGCATTTAAATGAGAATAGATTAATTAGAGATACCCAACATGGCTTTAGATCAGGGAGGTCCTGTCTTACAAATTTGCTCGATATCTTAGAATATATTACCAAGGAGTTAGATGATGGAAATAGCATAGATGTTATATATCTAGATTTTAGCAAGGCGTTTGATAAGGTACCGCATAGGAGGCTAGTGTACAAATTGAGACTACATGGGATAGGGGGTAGGTTAGTTGATTGGATTAGTGAATGGCTTTCTGATAGGAAACAGAGAGTAGTATTAAATGGGGCAATGTCTGAGTGGAAGGAAGTGGTTAGTGGGTACCCCAAGGATCAGTGCTAGGACCTCTTCTTTTCTTGGTGTACATTAACGATTTAGATATAGGAATTAGTAGCAAAGTATCAAAGTTTGCAGATGATACTAAGATAGCATGTGCAGTACAGGGTGAAAAGGACAATTACAGAATACAACGAGACCTGGACAGGCTGATAGCATGGGCAGACAGGTGGCAGATGGAGTTTAATTCTAAAAGTGTCAGGTTATGCATTTAGGTAAAGACAACACAAACTTTAACTATGAGATGGAGGGATGTTGGCTAGAGGCAGTAGAGGAAGGAAAGGATTTAGGAGTAGTGATAGACAGGACTATGAAATTTTCAAAGCAATGTTTAGAAGCAAGAAATAGGGCAAATAGGATCCTGGGTTTTATAAATAGAAATGTTAGTTATAAAAGTAAGGAAGTGGTGCGTAGCTTATATAATTCCTATGTTAGGCCCCATTTAGAGTATTGCATACAGGCCTGGTCACCCCACTATAGGCAGGATATCAACATGTTAGAAGCAGTTCAGAGAAGAGCAACTAGGATGATACCAGCATTAAAGCGCCTGGAGTATAGAGATAGATTAAAGGAATTAAACATGTTTTCATTTGAGAGGAGATGTATAAGAGGGATATGATAGAGTTATTTAAAATGTTCTCAGATACAAACTACATAGATGTGAGATCTTTCTTTACCTTAGAGGAGGGAAATAGGACTAGAAATCATGGCAGGAAGATTAGAAAGCAAGGCTGCAGGTTAGATATAAGAAAATATTTCTTTAGTCATAGGGTGGTAGACTTCTGGAATGCATTGCCAGAGACGGTTGTAAATAGCACTAGTTTGACAATGTTTAAAAACAGATTAGATAAGCACTTAAATTTATTAGATTTATAATTATGTATAGCACTGCATGATAGTTTTTATAAGAAATTTACTATAGTTAAACAAGACATGATCCCCATGTATGGGGACCACAAATTGTAGAGGATTTCGCTGCAGGACTTAGCCCTGTTAATGGGCCAAATATTTAGAATTAGTATATAATGTATTGTGTACTTGTAAGTGTATCTTTAAGTACTGATGACGAGGTCGCTGTGCGACTGATACAGGATAACCTAGATGGGCCCTGGTGGCCCTTTGTTATCCTATTATTTATGTTATGTTATGTTATGCGACAAAAGGCAAAGTGTTTTAAGGCTGTACGTGGTGGGATTCGAACCTACGCGTGGACGTCTGCCCGATCCCACGCTCACCATCTTAAGCGCGGTTCACATGAGGAATGTTTACCCATGATCCGGGAACAAGCTTTGGCTAAACTGTGATCCGGTTCAGCAAGTTCCCGGGATTTAAGGTTCCGTTCGGATGGTGAACTTGCTGACGCTACGCGGGAACTCACGACTGGACGACGATTTGCTGCTTGCTCTCCTCGTGTGTTGACAAGTGTTTAAAATTATGGAGAACGAGTTATTGTGGCCCAGGAGTGTTATCAGATATTTGTGCGAACTGGTAGAAGGGCACAGATTCCTCTGGGACCCACAAAATGTGGACTATCCCAAGCATAAACTCAGATTGAAAGTGTTTGGTGAGATAGCCCAGGAAATCAAGGCTCAATACCCTGCGATGACCACTTTGACTGCAGGTAAGGCTCCTTCACAGTATTTCTGTAATGTATATCATTTAAAGAGACGTTTAGGTACCCGTGCAGCCAAATATATAGATATAGGTATAATGATTAGCCAGCTTGAGTAGACGTATTAAGTACATTGCACAATTAGGTATTGCATATAAAACTACTGTTTGGGCAGGCATTTTCTATCACAAATTTAAAAGTTCAAATGTTTTATATTTTCAAACGAAACTATATTTATTCGGAAGATTTTGATGTGCTGTGAATGAAAACCTTAGATGTTTTGATCAAGATATCTCAACCAAACTTAACCTAACCTACCCTAACCTAACCTCCTCAGAACTGCTACTAATTTTGGCAAATATTTACTTTGGAGGCAAAGCCATATACAGCAGTGTTGATATTTCCCTCAAATTTATTCTTCTAGACAAGCTTAGGCATAGTGGAACAACTGTGTTGGTCTGGGGACATGCTACTCAAGAGAAAGTTTTTAAACAAGAAGTGCTGAGATGAATTTTGAGTATTTTAGAGTGGTAAAACTGACTTGTATCTACTCCAGTCCACCTTGGCATTAATGTAAAATTTTCCTAAAACTGAACAGTATTGCTGGTGCCCAGCTGCTGGATGCAGATATAGTTAGGTTAGGTAAAATTTTGTTAGGTTAGGTTAGTTTAGCTAAGTTAGGTTGAAATGCTAGCAATGAGATAAAAATCAAGATTAAGATGGCCACTATCACAAGACCAATAGGGAGGCATACTTTGCTAGCCAAGGGCCTGCACCACCCTGGACCAAAAACAAATATTTTTTTTGTAGGCAAGAATATTTCAATGTTGTGGCAGCCCTGATACACATACAGTAATGTGAAATTGGCAGTAAGCCGTCACAAAGCTTTCTTTAAACAATCCTCACTGATGACACATCTTGGGGAATGTATCCAATGACATAACTATCCTAACCTAACCTAACTTGTCATTCCTAATCCAGCCTAACCTAATAATCATTTGTGATGGAAAATGCATTCCAAAATGTGTACTTACTAATATTTAGTTTTTATCACCCCCTGTGCACTAATTGCTGTAAAATTTCAGGGCACTTAGTATTTATTGTCTGTGCTAATTATGATGTCTAGTAATTTCATATCAAATGAAACTCCACTCAAGGAAAATATACTAAACAATATCCTTAAAGAATATACATTTTACCAAAAGTTAGACTAGCTGTCATGAATAATGCAGCATATACATACAACTGAATATGGAATTGATTTAATTGTTTTATTAAAAAAATATATTGCTCATTACAGATCAAGTTCGTGCTAAATTTAAGAAGCTGAAAGCATACTTTCTGCGAGAGCACAAATAGATACAGTCAGCACCAAGTGGCTCAGCAGGCAAGACACCTACAAAATGGGAATATTACGACTGCCTTGCATTCCTAGGTCCAAGTGAGGAGCTCGCAACAGAGGCATGCTGGTCGGGACCAACACACAAGGTATTTTATAGTGTGCTTCAAAACTCTGATTGGGGTGATAATGGTACTATCATAAGATTTTCCTATAATAATTATGTAATGCCATAATAATATTTATAAGTTTCAATCACATAACGGTCCAATGGTTTACTCAGTTTTATTGCAATCATAGGAAAACTTTTTTTTGGTTACCCACACACACACACACACACACACACACGAGCAGAAGCACACATCATCAAAAGTCATATGATCTAATTTATTCATAAAACAGGATTAAAGAGAACATAATGTCAATGAGGATGGTTATTTGTGTATTTAGTATTCACCTAGTTGTATTTTATTACGGGAGGAGCCTATGCTCGTGCTGCCCGTCTCTGTATCTCACTTTGTCTAATTTTTTCTTTAAGTATTGACTTTGCACACACCGCCTCCTTATTCAGCCCATTTCAAATGTCTTATCACTCTATGAGGAAGCTGTTTTCATGAAGGACTCTTTGCCTCTGATTATCACCCTCATTGTTCTTCCAGTTAGAAAATCTTCCATCCACTCCAGCAATGTTCCTGTTATTCCCCGTCTATTTTCAATTTTTTTTTATTAAATTTTCTCATGTCTTTTTCTTATCCCAAAATACACTGTCAACCCATCTTGTGTTATGTCTATGATTACAGAGCAAAAGTATATTAGGTTTGTTACACATGATCTTCCTTTCCTAAATCATTAATTATATTATTCTCTTCCAAATGCTTCTTGGTCCATCTTTCCTTGATCACATTTTCATAAATTTAAGCTATGGTACTTTTTAATGACACCAGCCTTATTTGGACATGTCATACTGTAGGTTCGTTAGGAATTCAATAGAACAAATGATTTGGGGTGGAAAAATGTTTATAAACATTGCATTATCAGGATTAATTTAGGTGTGGTGAGCAGATTTACCATTTGTGTCTGTTGTGTTATCCTACTGACTTTTTTTCCTTAACTTACAAAAATACAGTACTGTTACCAGTAATACAACATATTTTTTTTTCAACAGGAACCTTCATTACTCATGTCAGAATTTCCACCTGAAGAGTCATCCATCTATTTAGTTGAAGAAGCCAGTATATGTGAGAGACTTGAGGAAACTGGTTTTGAAACAGACCAGATCAGTCATTCCACTGAACAAGCCAAACAGGTGACTGCAAATGATCTTGCTGATGCCTTGAGGACATTCAGTAAGGAACACAACCCTGGGTCACTTATAAGTTCAGCTTCATCATCCCTTCTGACGACTCCATCATCATCTAGTCCAGTTTTGTCAGCAGCTGAAGGCCAGCCTAGGCATTTGTCTTCGAATGCCATGAAGAGGAAACGAGCCAAGGCATATGATTCAGCACTAGAAGTTGCATTACAAATGAGTGCGCAAGAACCACTGACCCCTTCATTCTCCAAGTGTGTTGGGTCAATGATTGAAAATATCATAAATCTAGTTCCATCACACATGCAGTATGAACTTAGTTTTGCTATTTTGAATAGTGCTCAAAAGGTATATGAGGATTTTGTAAAAAAAAAAAAAAAAAAAATTGTAATAACAGAACATTTTTTAGCATTTGTACATTTATAACATTTTCTGTAATTATTGCATTCAGCTGATATTTTTGGTTAAGTAAAATAAGTCCATAAGGTTGTCTCTTTATTTCCTTGCCTCATATAATGTAATGCACTTGAAAAGTGTGCATAAACACTCTCCACCTCCTGCCACCCTCTACCCAAACTGACACACACACACACACACACACACGGGACACCGTCGATGGCGGATGTGGTCGCTGAGCTCCAGAGCAATCATCTCTAATTCTACAGTTACCATTGCCTAAGAGTAACCAAGGTGGGAAAGGAGCTTGTAATGTTTGTCCCGTCTCCATATAGTCATGTTAACTGTTGATTAGCAAAATAATGTCCAGGGAAGGTGAATATAAACTGTAGCCTGCGTTTGAGCCATCAGCTGGTTTGTTTACATCTGCGCAACATGGCGGCCGTGAACTCGAAAGATGAATCAGACTTCACAGGATTTCAAGGAATAATGTGAAGAAAATTCTGGAGTTGGAAGGTAAAATTGAAAAACTGTTTGAAAATTATGGGGGCCTGGAAACGAGTTATGACAATGTAATGAAAGAGTGTGCCGATATGAAGAAAGAAAATGAAGTACTGAAAGAGGAAGTTAAGCTAATTAAAGTGAATTGCGACAAATGTGGAGAATCTTTAGGAAAAGTGATGGAGAAGCAGGCTGAATGGAAAAAAAGTCAGGAAGTGGAAAGAAAGGAGGTAAATTACAAAGTTGCAAGTCTGGAAAAGGAAATCAAAGAGTCTGGGAGAAAACTTTGGGCCTTGCTGAAATTATAGATCAACAGATCATAGAAGAGAAGATTGCTGAGAAAGTGGTGAAGGTTATTAAGTCAAATGAGACATTGGTGAGGAAACTGTAGACAAAAGAGATGTGTGGTGATATTTGGTGTGGAGGAGGATAAGACACCGAGTAAAATGGAGAGAGAAAAACATAAAAAGGTGATAAATAATATCATTAATGTGGTGCAGGAGGAGGAAAAGACCTAGTACAAGAAATAGAGGACTTCCATAGAATTGGAAAGTTCACAGGAGAAGGTATGAGGCCAATAAGAATCAAACTTAAGTCACAAAAGGATGTAGATGAATTGGTGGAGAAGTCATGGAGGCTAGCCCAGCAGGAAACAACAAGGAAGATTTGGTTGAGAAGAGATCTCGGTGAAAAGGAAAGAGAAATGTTAAATGAGTTGAGAAAGGAGGCTTTGAAAAAAATGAAGAGAGGACAGAAGAGGAGAAGAAAGAGTTTTTCTGGAGAATCTTGGATATGAGACTGAGGAAGTGGTTCATAACCCAGAAAAGTACAGCAAGAAAGGACTAAAGAAACTTACGTATGAGCGGAATGTAATGTATTCCAACATAAATGGAGTGATATCGGGATTTTAGAACTCAACGATTACTTGAGGGACAAGAACCCAGATATTGTGGGTCTTACTGAAACAAAACTGAGAGAGGAGAAGACCTGATGATGGTTGGAGAAGGAAATATAATGTTTGGAAAAGAAATAGAGTAGGTAAGATGGGAGGAGGAGTGATGTTGCTGGTTAAAAAGATATAAAGGTGGATCAAGTGAAAGAAGGTATGGGAAAGGCAGAAGTGCTAAAGATCAGAGCAGAAACTAATGAAGGAAAAAGAGGCACTACATAGTGGTGTACGTACCACCTAAGACAAATGCATGGTCAGTACAGGAATATGAAGAAATGATAAGTGATACAGGAACATGTCTGGAAGAAATGTTGGGTGGCTGTGAACGAACTATAATGATGGGAGATTTTAATTGTAAAGAGGTGTGTTGGGAGGACTGGTCAATGGAAGGATCAGAGACAACATGGGGAAATACACTATTGACACTGGCAATGGAAAATGTGTTAACTCAGTGGGTCAAAGAAGATACTAGGTTTGGAGGAGAGGGAGCATCGTCAAGACTGGACTTGGTCTTTAGTACAGAGCCAATGGTCATTGAGGAGATGAGGGTGGAGTGCCCTTTAGCAAAGAGTGATCATGCAGTTTTGGAGTTCAAGGTGATAGATGAAGAGAAATCTAGAAGAAATGAAGAATATAAAGTGGGAAGATGGAATTATGCCAAGACAGATTTTGGAAACCTAAAGAAATTCTTTCAAGAGACAAATTGGATGAAATTCAAGAGTGCTAAGGAGCAAATGAAAAGTGGAAGGAATTTATAAAAATATACAAAGAAGGTGAGAAAAATTTGTACCAATAAGACAACATAGAGAAGTTGGAAAGCAGGACTGGTTTAACGATAGATGTGAAAAGGCTAGAACAAGAAAAGAGGATGCATGGAAGAGGTGGAGAAGGAAAAGACGGATTAAGCAGTGGGAAAGTTACAAAAGAGCAAGAAATGAATATGTGTTGATTAGAAGAGAAGAAAGAAAGAAACAAGAAAAGGATATAATTGATAAATGTAAAGACCAACCAAGGCTTTTTACAGACATGTGAACAACAACATCAAAAATAGAGAAAGTATTGAAAGTTTAGAAGTAAATGGAGTATGCAGTGAGGATCCCAGGAAATGGCAGAGGCTATGAATGGATGCTTTCGGAAGGTATTCACAAAGGAGACTGCTTTTGACAAACCACTGGTAATGGAACAGAAAGGGATTATGAAGGAGTTTCAAGTAACTGTGGAGGAGATCAAGAATATGATGGGGAGTTTAGAAGTGAGAAAAGCTGTGGGACCTGATGGGGTATCAGGATGGATTTTAAGAGAATGCAGGGAGCAACTGGCAGAAAAAGTTTGTGAAGTAATTGATGCCTCATTAAGGGAAGGTGTAGTGCCCCAAGACTGGAAAAGAGCTAACATTGTCCCAATTTATAAATCAGGTAACAAGAGAGACCCATTGAACTATAGACCAGTGTCACTTACAAGTGTGGTAGCTAAGATGTGTGAGAGGGTGGTGAAGAATAGATGGACAGACTTCTTGGAGAAAAATGACATACTTTGTGA